>NW_019416810.1:236294-241939 GCF_000390285.2 Anoplophora glabripennis
TTAAGTAATTGCAAAGCCTGCTATTAAGAATATTGTTCATCACTATGGAGCTGTATTATTAAAGCATGTTTAAATAAAACAAAGATTGCCACTATTATGAATAACTGTGGGATCGACATTATTTATTTAATTTTTTTAGTGACGAGGCAACATTTACAAAAATATTCGTTCAATTAAATGGAGATTTAGTTGAAAAATCCAGAATTTAAAGTTAATTCATGTGTGTTAATTTTATTTTATTGTATTTTTTGTATATTTTATGTTAATTTCTCGTTTATTTATCTGTTTGTTTCATTATATTTTGATATAGGGATGTCTATTAAATGTTGTTATTAAATATTTGCTGTGATTGATTTGTTATCGCATGGATTACTAGATAAAACGCTTCTTAATGCATAATAAACAACTTGACAGCAATTTAGCCATAGAATCATTATTCTTGAATATTTTTTCATAAAATTTGGTACAGATCCATTTCAGGGGACGCCGAATCCAGTGGCGTTCCCAGATTTTTTCTAAAAAAATCGCTAATATGGATTCTGAATTTTTTAGCCTCTGAATATGATCTAGTAGGCCTTGGTTTTAAAAAAAATTGGACGCCGCTTGGCCTCAAAATACACCTTTTCTCCCTCCACATTTCAAAAAAAATTTCGTCAAAATCGCTCCATAAATAAAAATGTTATGAGGGTGGCCCGCTTTCAAATGGGTCACTCTGTATGTATGGGATGTTTTACGTCAAGCGGATCACCTACCTGGACAAAAATTGCGTGGAACGATCGAAGCGTGTAAGGGCTCAAAATGTTCTTCTAGTAAGAGGCTTTCAAACGCAGAGTGGTACTTTTCAAAACTCCAAAATGGCGGACCCAGTATGGCGGCCGGAAGCTGGAGAAAACCTGAGTGTACGGCAAAAAAGGGTTGTGAAAAAAAATTCGCAATAGGGTCATTTTTTAGTTCAAATTGTAGCCGAGGGACGCCTCTTAAAAGCTGGCGGATCCAACATGGCGGTCAAAAAACCGATTTGGTGACAGAATTTTTGAAAATCAACCGATTTACTTCAAACTTGGTATACGGGAGTTTTTGAGGTCGCTGATTACGAATCCGAGGTCAGATTTGCAAAATTCAAGATGGCGAATCCATAATGGCGAGGAAATTTCGGAAAATTGAATAATTACCACCAAATTTAGTATATGAGGATTTTTGGGGTCGCTGATCATGCATCTTAGGTTGGACAAATTTAAGATGGCAGATCCAATATGGTGAAAGATTTTATCCGCCATACTGGATTTGTCATTTTTTAACGATCTCCGAAAACCCCCCATGAATCAGATTTGGTGGAAATCGGTTAATTTTCCGAAATTTCGTCCGTCATCATGGATGCGCCTTCTTGAATTTATACAGTTGCCTTATATTAGCAAATACTTTGGTATTCCGTATAACAAAACCATATATTTTTATGTCTGTATTTAGAATACAGGGTGTAAGAAGTTTGACTGCCATTATTTCAGCAAGAAATAGAGTAATTATAAATGAACAAAACAAGTTGTATATTACAGGGGCGTAATATTAACAGTTTTTAAATACAGAGAGTATTGAGGAGTTTCATCACAACGTGACAACAGCGCTTAACCTAACGCTACACAGCTGATGCATACCACGTGCGCACGCGGCGGACTTGTCCTACGGAAAAAATGTAAACAACTATTATTGTGAAACATTTAGTAAATTTCAAGAGAATTGTTATCGAGTTTTTAAATAAATAAAACAAAATGTATCGATTTTGTAGTACGAAGATAGTGGTGTGCTTAAATTTTAACTCGAATTTTAGTAATCTCTTAAAACAGGAACTTAACTTTTAATCAAATTATGAATTTGGAAAATATGTAATTAAAGTACCTAAAGATTCATGTAGGTAAATAATCGTAATAAACATAATTTAGGTACTTACCAAAGATCAAAATTTAGTCATTTTTAAAGGCACAAGTACAAAACAATCTACAACATATGCTCAAAATGGCATCACCATTTTCGATGCACACACGACACCTTCGAATCCAATTTTCACCTAGTCGCTGGAAAACACCTAAAAAAAAAGTGGTACGCAAAAAACACTCAGACACAGTCCAATTCCAGATACCAACTGAATTGCGTATTGCTGGACAGCTTAGTACCTCCTGTTATCCGCCGCGCCGTTGTCACATTGCTGGATATGAATTTTCTCGAATTTTAAATTTATTACAACGCTAATTATTTTTTAGAATTAAGCATAAAGAAGTTTAAAAAGTGATAAACATTGTATTTTATGGTATTCTAGGCACGCAGTTATGTCAATATTCTTTAATTAATCGAACTTTTGTACATCGAGTTGGAGATTTTGATAATTCTTTTCCTCGGCAATGGTTGAGTTTAAGACCCATATCATATAAGGTTTTTTTGTTTACTTTAATGTATTCTATCGTCTGTTAAAATTAATGCAGACAAACTTCTAACACCCTGCAGAATACCCATATATGATTCTTGAACGTAAGTTGGGAATCAAAGACGATACCGATATCCCTCATTGTTTCCACCCTAGCCAGTGCTATATTATTAATCTTATATTCATAAAAAAATAGGACGTTTTTTCGTGGCATATTCAATGGGGTTCGGCTAAAATTTTGGAAAACGAAAATAATATCGTTAAATGAAAATTAAAAGAAACCGCGATTATTTTGTTGAATGGTGAAAGATGTGTGTCAAATTATTCTGTGAACTTATATCTTTGCTGGCTGCAAATTCTAAAAGATGAAGTAAGTAATAATAGAATAAACATCATATTAGGCGAGCGGTTCACTCCTAAAAAGAAGGCATGAACCGACTAAATTTTTAAAACAAAAACCTACAGCATGAAACTTTTTTTATTTTATAGTGTATTTTTCTGATAATTTACATACAGGGTAGCCCATCGAAAACGTACCGCAAGGCATTACAGGGTAGTAAAGAACTTTTCGACAAAATCCAAAAATAGGTCAAATTTGTTTCTGAGGGGGACAACTTTTGGCTCAAAAAGCATACCAAAATCTTCAACCCCCTAAGTGGGGATGCTATCCCCTAAATTTTTTCAAATGGGAATGGGGGTCAAGTGGGGGGCCATTAGAAAGGGCTATTAATTCTCTATATATTGATTCTTACTTTTTGAAAATCGATTCATTATTTTAGAAAATATGCAGCTTTGAAAATACGAACAATATTTTTGACGAGAAATGCGAAAATCGATTTAATTTTACTTCAAAACTTACGGTATTAGTCAAGTAAATGCTGAAAATGTTGTCCGCCAACTTGCATACAATGATACAGGTTGTCTTCAAACCGTTGTCGAACATTCTGGAGCACTTGCGGTGTTACTTCGCGACATACATTAATGATTCGTCCTCGCAGATCTTCCAAGGTATCAGGTGGAGTGCTGTAAACTTTGCTTTTAATGTGCCCCCAGAGAAAGAAATCTAAAGGATTTAAGTCGGGTGACCGAGGGGGCCACTCAATTGCACCTCTTCGTCCTATCCAGCGTCCTGGAAACGTCTCATTTAGGTAATTGCGCACATTGAGCGAGTAATGTGGAGGAGCTCCGTCTTGCTGGAAAATCAGTTCGTGTTCATTGTAAGCAGGGTCGTCCTCTATGATATTTGTTAGAGCTGGGTCGATGACATTTTGTAGTAAATCCAAGTACATATCGCCTGTCAAATTTCCAGGAAGGAAAAAAGGACCTACAATGGAATTTCCAAAAATACCTGCCCATACATTCAACTTCTGGGGGTGTTGGGAGTGTGTCTCATGGAAAATCCTTGGATTGGTATCAGCCCAGTAACGACAATTATGGCGATTCACTAAACCATTCAAGAAGAACGTACACTCGTCCGAAAAACACACATTAAAGAGGAAATTATCGTTTATCGCTCGTTCAGTCATTATTTCGCAAAATTGCAAACGACGATCAAAATCGTCTTCATTTAGCTCTTGCACTAGCCGAATCTTATAAGGATGGAATTTGTATTTTTTTAATATTCGTTGGACACTTGTACGACTCACTCCTGTCGCAGTAGCCAATTGCATTGTACTCAGCGTACTATCCATTGCCACTTGCCCCAATACCGCTATTTCCGTAGGTTCATTTAGTACCGGATTTTCAACCTGCCTCTTTTTGTTATGAACGGAGCCAGTTTCGCGAAATTTGGCCACCAATTCGCGAACAATTTTTCCAGACGCATGTTTCTCAGGATGCCGTTGGTTGAACAGTTCGGCGACCCGATTTCCGCATTCATTGTTTTTGAAAAAAAGCTCAATAATTTCTACTCTTTCTGGAATTGAGTACACCATAATTAATCAATTTAAAAGACTCGGCAGTATTGGTACTCTTCAACTACAAGTCACAAGACAGTTATCTAGCAACTTCTTGTGGCCTATCTAAATACGAAACAAAAAGCGGACAATTTTTTGCTCACCAAAATCAGGCTAAAGAATTCGCAAATCAGAAAAAAAAACAGCGAATTCTTTTGAAGGAATTTACCAAGCTAATACCGTAAGTTTTGAAGTAAAATTAAATCGATTTTCGCATTTCTCGTCAAAAATATTGTTCGTATTTTCAAAGCTGCATATTTTCTAAAATAATGGATCGATTTTCAAAAAGTAAGAATCGATGTATAGAGAATTAAAAGCCCTTTCTAATGACCCCCCACCTGACCGCCATTACCATTTAAAAAAATTTGGGGGATGGCACCCCCACGTGGGGGGTTGAAGATTTTACTATGCTTTTTGCGCCAAAAGTTGTCCTCCTCAAAAGCAAACTTTACCTGTTTTTGGATTTTGCCGAAAAGTTCATTACTACCCTGTAATGCCTTGCGGTACGTTATCGATGGGCTACCCTGTATATTTTTTATATTTTTTGGCATAGTCAGTCAATTGTCATAAACAAAAAAGTTGTAAAAAAAATTACTCTCCGAATGGGTTTGAAAATAGTAGTAGTAAAGTGGACAAAAATAAACTCTTTTTGTTCTTTGACAAAAATTCGAAAAATGTTTCGTTTTATATTTACAATTTAATGTGAAAAAAGTGACGAAATCGACAAATTTTCGGAATTTTTTTCTCAAAAACTACTGAACAGATTTTAATTCTAAAAAAGCATAATAATCGGCAGATTTTCTACTTTAAGATACATTTATTTGGTATGGGTCAATCATTTTATTGAAGGTCTAAAGCGAGTAAAAAAAGTCTTTTAAAGAAAATTATGATAAAACTTCAAATTTAAATTTTCTTTTTACAATATCCTGGATTAGATTATATTTACAATAAATACTGTTATGATTTTTTTTAATCGATATATGTTAACAGTACAAATGTTGAAAAGATCATTTTATTTGGTTTTGTAGCCGGAGTAAGGTTTTTGCAAGTAATTACTAAAATTTAAATATTCGATTTTTGGTTTTATAAATGGCTTAAATTGACTTGAAAGTTATACCAAAACTAAACTAAATAAGCCTTTTAAATCGTAAAATTAATCTAATAATAATAATTGACCTAGCGGTCTCGAAAAATAAGAAAGTTATTGGATAATTTATTGTATACGATAATTATTTTATTTTTATTTTACAAAAATATTAAGAGCAATAAAAGTA
>NW_019416810.1:244212-298823 GCF_000390285.2 Anoplophora glabripennis
TTTGTTATTTGTACCTCGTTCGGTTTTCAAATTACAGCCAATTTTCATAATTTTTTTGGAAACTTTGATGGCCCATATCTCTTCAGGGGTGAACATTTTACTAAGGCGATTTTTTGCAGATCGTGTTCTTTTGAAATGTAGATTCACTTGTATCATTTATGCTACTCCATTCAAAAACACCCTGTATAACGTCAAAATTGGTCGAGTAATTTTTTTTACAAATTTTTTGTTTATAACACTTGACCGACCACGCCGAAAAATATTAAAAATATATGTACATTTTCAGAAAAATACACTTGATAAAATAAAAAGTTTTATGCTGTAGGTTTTTGTTTTAAAAATTTAGTTGAACAATTACCTTCATTTAGAAGCATCTTGTTAGGGGTGAACCGCTCGCCTATTTTATATCTCCAGCCATGAAAACAGACAAAAGTAAACAAAAAACTGTCGTAGTAACTAAAACAAGAACTCAAAAAAGTTCAGAAGACGAAAACAGATATATTTTCGAAGCTTTTTTAAAGTAAGCGATATAAAGTGATCTATATAAGTATTTTCTATTTGTCTGCTTTTTTAGTTAGGCAAAACTATTTTCATTAAAATAACCTTTGAATGTTTCTTTTGACGCGAGGGTATATTTCACTAATGTTTACATTTTTTTCATAGGTTTGCCACCTATACCCAAAAAATCAAATATGACATTTCATCAAACAATAAATTGCTTCTTCATACAACTAGGTACAGAACGAAAATATTTTGAGTGCCGGTGTAGGCTTTGTGTCATATTAACGAACAAATAATAAACACATACCTCATCGATTCAAAACTGTGTTTATTTTTACACACCTATCCACCGCTATCCGGACTGTGAATCAAAATGTTTTGAAATAGTTCTAATCTCCCCATGGGCGTNGTATCATTTATGCTACTCCATTCAAAAACACCCTGTCTAACGTCAAAATTCGTCAAGTAATTTTTTTTTCCAACTTGTTTGTTTATAACGACCGACAACGCCGAAAAATATAAAAAATATATGTAAATTATCAGAAAAAGGCACTTTATAAAATAAAAAGTTTTATGCTGTAGGTTTTTGTTTTAAAAATTTAGTCGATTACCTTCATTTAGAAGCATTTTTTTAGGGGTGAACCGCTCACCTATATTATATCTCTAGCCATGGAAACAGACAAAAGTAAGCAAAAAACTGTCGTAGTAACTAAAACGAAAACAAAAAAAGTTCAGAAGACAAAAACAGATATATTTTCGAAGCTTTTTTAAAGTAAGCGATATAAAGTGATCTACTTTCTATTTGTCTGCTTTTTTAGTTAGGCAAAACTATTTTCATTAAAATAACCTTTGAATGTTTCTATTGATGCGAAGATTTATTTCACTAATGTTTAAATTTTTTTCATAGGTGGCAAAATACCCAAAAAATAGAAGAACAGAACGTAAATACTTATTTAAAATGTTTTGAGTGCCGGTGTAGGCTTTGTGTCATATTAACGAACAAATAATAAACACATACCTCATCGATTCAAAACTGTGTTTATTTTTACACACCTATCCACCGCTATCCGGACTGTGAATCAAAATGTTTTGAAATAGTTCTAATCTCCCCATGGGCGTGGTACCTATCTCCTCACCAAAAATACCCCATTGGCTAAGTCGATTCGGCGAGGCGTGGTTGGAGATAAGCTCGCTCAGTAATCGAAATCACATCGATTTCCATAAAAACTATTTTTATTGGTTCCGGCTGCGGTATTAACGGCAGATGCACGTGAAACGTAATTTGTCCCCGACAAGTAACGTATCTGACACGGAATGACAGCTAATTTGTAACAATCGGAAACGGAAGGCGTTGCTGAATATTCCTGAGCTGCACTCATTAGACAAGGATGCGCGACGGGATACATTCTGGAGATGTGTCCCACTGTCCCGGCTATTTAGTAATCTTTAGGGGCTTAAGTAGTCCACATGTCACCAAACGGGAGGGAGTTATCTTTGTGAGAGTGTGGCGTGCGAGAAGTTCAGTGCCGGCGCGAAGTTTACGAGTTTTGTGAGAGTATGTTACCAGTTTTTTAAAGAGAGCGCACCGTTCTTTTTCTCCTTAACTTCTCAGGGGCTTAAGCCGATTTGCTCGCATAAAAATGTCTCAGTTTTGAATTTATGAAATAATTAGTTACGTAGCTAATAATAATTATTATTAATAGAAAGTCGTCAGATGTTTAGGATCTTTTGAATTATTAAATTTATTCAAAAAAATCTCTGCATTAAGTACCTATTTAAGAAATACCGTTTCAAAACGAACTAAAATAGTATTTTAGTGAAGTTCATCCGACGAATTAAAAATCACTTTAATTCTCTGGTATGTGTTTTTGCATTGTTAGACAATTAACACAAATACAGGGTATTTCAGAAAGACCTCCCGTGAATTCAGGGAATAGACATTTTGTCGATCTTTGGTGTATGGGTATTTTGATGGATGTTGAATAGCCTGGTGATAGTATATTTTTGATAATAAAATGCCTAATACCATTTTCTGGAAAAACTACTCTTTTAAAAAACGGGACACACTATATACAGGGTATTTCAGAAAGACCTCCCGTAAATTCAGGGGATGATAGTACGACAAAAAATAAGAATTGTTTGTCTTATGAACTATATGTTTATCTCCTCTTGTTTGCGAGATTCAGAGCGACAAAAAAATTTTTTTTAAATACCTATAATTTTTACGAAAATTTCCAAACGGTGCGAAATATTTTTACGTCAAATACGCTGGTCTAATTATTTTTTGGATATTTCATAGAAGGCACTAGTTACGCTACATTCCTATTACATTTTAAGTTCAAATTTTTTGAGGTTAGGTTTTCAGGTTAGGGCTGTAATTTCTAATGTACAATTTTATTTTCTAAAAATAATGTACTCTTGTTAGAACTTCCTATTGTGGACGGTTTGGGAGAAAAAAAGGCTTTTAATTGAACTCTTACAGTATTACTGTAAAGAAAATAAGTGACTTTTCTCAAAGTAGGCTTATGACAAAACTTATTGACGGATGTCTCATAAACAATGCATAGATTCTCAGTAATATTTTAAAATCCAATTAACTTTATATCAAAATTTTAGTGATTGTTAGTGACTGTAGTTAATAATGACTAATTAGTCACTAAAATTTTGATATAAAGTTAATTAGACTTTAAACTATTACTGAGAATGTATGCGTTGTTTTTGAGACGTCCATCAATAAGTTTTGACATAAGCCTACTTTGAGAAAAGTCACTTTTTTCTACACCGTAATATTGTAAGAGTTCAATTAAAAGCCTTTTTTCTCGAAAATCGTCCACATTAGGATGTTCTAACAAAACTACATTATTTCTAGAAAATAAAGTTGTACATTAGAAATTGGAGCCCTAACCTGAAAACCTAACCACAAAAAATTAGAACCTAAAATGTAATAGGAATGTAGCGTAACTAGCTCCCTCTATGAAATATCCAAAAAATAGACCAGCGTATTTGGGGTCCTTAAAAACCCCGGAATACCAAATTTCATAAAAATATTTTGCAGCGNTGATTGTTAGTGACTGTAGTTAGTAATGACTAATTACAGTCACTAAAATTTTGATATAAAGTTAATTAGACTTTAAAATATTACTGAGAATGTATGCGTTGTTTTTGAGACATTCATCAATAAGTTTTGACATAAGCCTACTTTGAGAAAAGTCACTATTTTCTACACCGTAATATTGTAAGAGTTCAATTAAAAGCATTTTTTCTTGAAAACCGTCCACATTAGGAAGTTATAACAAAAGTACATTATTTCTAGAAAATAAAATTGTACATTAGAAATTGGAGCCCTAACCTGAAAACCTAACCACAAAAAATTTGAACCTAAAATGTAATAGGAATGTAGCGTAACTAGCTCCCTCTATGAAATATCCAAAAAATAATTACACCAGCGTATTTGGGGTCTTTAAAAACCACGGAATACCAAATTTCATAAAAATATTTTGCACCGTTTGGAAATGTTCGTAAAAATTCTATTTAAAAATTTTTATTTTGTGACTCTGTATCTCGAAAACAAGAGGAGATAGACATATAGTTAATAATAAAAAATTTTTGTGGTACTATCACTCCCTGAATTTACGGGAGGTCTTTCTGAAATACCCTGTATATAGTGCGTTTTTTAAAAGAGTAGTTTTTCCAGAAAGTGGTATTAGGCATTTTTTTATCAAAAAGATAATGTTACCAGGCTATTCAACATCCATCAAAATACCCATACACCAAAGATCGACAAATGTCTATTGAGTGTTTTTTTATGGGATGTTAAACTTCGAAAAATTAAACAACTAAAAATTATAATAAGCAAGTCAAAGATTGCCATGGAAGTGAAAACAAGTATCAATCGACTAAAGAAAAAATACAGACACTATAAATTTAACACATTTAATTGCGGCCACAGAAAAAATAATAATTAACGTACAAGAAATTTAATGAATTATAAATACTAAGTTGTTAAACTAGAAATTGCAAAATGTTAATATAAATTAAATTTTAGTTTTCTCCACCAAACCTCCTTCTAGTCGGACACATTTTTCCAATCGTCTTCTTAAATTCTAAAGTACTTTACATAGCTGTTGTGGAGTAATCTCTGCACAAGGTTGTCTTATGTGATTCATTAAGTCATCCAAATTCCTTGGTCTGTTTTTTTTTTGTTTTATAAAACCCCAAAAGTAAAAGTCCATAGGGGACAAATCACGGGATCTTTTTGGCTATTGTACTATTGGACTCCCAATCCACTTATTCCGAAACTGGTGATTAAGCCAATTAATGACTGCGGAAGTGTTATGGATTGGAGCTCCATCCAATTGTAAATAAATATCTCTTCTTTCCAATAAAGGAATATCTTGTATAATATATGTATATAAACTGAAGAAATACTACTACTAGTTATTACAAAAAAAAGAAGAGACCTAATACCCTGTGCTTTGAAATTCCGTTTTGCTGCAATTACAAAATTGGGATTATTTTCATTCCAAAATCTGATATTTTAAGAAGATCCTACTCCGTTTGTCGTAAAGGTAGCTTCATCAGTGAAAATAATATTGCTCAGAAAATTATCATCATTTAAATAATTTCCCTGTGTCCATGAACTAAATTCGATTCGCCTTTTTTCATTACCCTCTCACAATGTCTGAAAGAACTTGGGCTCAAACGGTTTTATATTATATTTTCTTAGATAACGATGAATTTTGTTTTTCGAACAGCTTAACACTGTATACTTACCTAACTTTCGAATTTTGTTCTTCATTTATTACATATTTATTCACTCAAGGGTATTTTTGAGTCGTAAGGTGAAGTTCCTCAATAACCTCAAAAATTAAAAAAGCACTTCTCTGATTTTTATGTATCAGAAAACTTAATCTCTTTGAACACTTTGTATTCTAAAATATTAAAAATTTGACATTTGTATATCAAAACAGTTCATTTAAGATGCTGCAATAGTACTTATTAAGGGACTGAAATGCATTTTAATGTCGAGGATGAATTTCTTTTCATTATATTCCCGGAATTTGTTTTACATTCTACTTATGTATGGGTCCAAATAATGGGAAATTTTCAAAATTGTACTTAGAGAAAAAATTGAATGCTGCATTTTGAAATACAAGACAAACCTATAAATGTTGCTAACAGAACACCCTGTATATTTTTACATATTTGTATAGAATCCTTCCTTAACATTATTGTAATATAAAGTTTAACAGGTCTGTCTCTAATAATCAGAGATATTCGGCAAAAAGAGTCTAAGGAGTTTATTGCTTACAATTAGTATCTTCCATTATATCTTCTTTATTATTAGAGATATATCCATCAAATTTTATATAATTGCAATTCTGATAAAGCGTTCTATCCAAATGTCAAAAAATTTACACTGTGTTCTATTCAAAGAAACTTCCGATTTAATAAATAAATCAGAAATGTTCTAAGCTTAGTTTTCAAATTACAAGAAAATTTCTTACAACTTTGACTCGAATAATTCTTTTCTAAATATGAAAGCAATAAGATAGGAGGGTTAGAATGTTGTGTGAAACAATACAGTAACAGCAGTAAAATTACCATTGCAATGATTTAAATTGCTATAGTAAATTTCATTGTTTTTGTTCGAGGATTAAAATGAAAACAAATTTTATTTAAGTTAAAATATCCTTTCATGTTCACCAACAAGCAAAATTATAATGCTGCGAAACGTCGGATATAATTTGTGATATTTACTAATAATACAAGACTTTTCCGCCGCTGTACTTTTATGTTCTACTTATTTAAATTATGTATGCATAAGTATACTTTTTCTTTCTCTATTTTTGATTTTCGAATTCGAACGTTTTATTAAAGGCTGTAATATAATAATCATGTAATTCTTTAAACAAGAACAGATCGAGTCGTAAGATGATTTCTTATTATTCTTTAAATTGAAATACGATTGATGTTAGTAATAATACGTTTAAAATAGATGTTAGTTTACCGTTTTTACCTATGTTAAAATTATATGATTATGTTTAAGAATTAGGACCGTTATTTTCCGGTTTAATTGTCGGTTAAATCTATGTCTGTCACTTTCTTCTACTGTCTTTCTTTTATGAGACAGATATAGATATAATTGGCAAGTAGATTTATTAGTAGAGGACAAAAAACCGGCCTTAATTTATAAATAATCATTGGCTGTTGTTGCCTGTATATTTGAATATGTCCACTGAAAAATTCGCCAGAACATGGCAAATCCGATAGGTGGATAATAAAAATGATTTGTTACATTGCAGATTTACGTTTAAAAAGACATGTACTGGTGCAATAGTAATTAAATAATGAAAACCTAATACGTGTTATGTCCACCATCGTCATCAAAAAAAATTATTTATATTGAACAGCTACGAATATACTGTTTAATTGGCAATTAGTAAAATGTTATTTAGAGAAGTGAGGCACATTTTGTAACGGAAATATTGTCTTACGACAAATGAGAAGAAAGTAAAGCTTTAGATAAATACTTTTATTTTAACCCTTTTATAAATTCAACTTCAATGCGCTTTTATAAATTTTTAAATTTAATATTTTCTATTAAGTATACCTAACACACAAACTTTTATTTTCTCTTTTAACAAATTATTAGGTATACTTAAATGTAATTTCGCATCAATTACGTGTAATTTTAAGTTTTATTTCTTACTTAATGCCTTTAATTTGATAAGAAATCAGTCAGTATAATGATTTTTTTAATTTTAATTTTACAGCGAATTATTATTTATTTTAATTTTTTTCTTGACAAATATATAATTGTTAACTTTTGATTTGCAATCATTTCCATGAATATAACATATAACTTAAAAAAATGTCTATAATTTGCGAAAATATAGTTTTACGACTATTTAGATGAATAATAATAACTTGACCTCTTAATTATAATGTAAATATATTTAACTAGAACTTTTTTATGGAAAAACAAAATAATTTGGTTGGCAAATAATTTTGGAATATTATTTAACATATAACGAACATTTCCAACTAATTATATTGTGGGAAACTACTACGCGGATTATTCACAGGCAAGCACAAAAAAATCTATATTTCTCAGAAACCACTATTTGGGTGAAAACTGGCCCTAATATGGGTCACAACTTTTTTCCTAAATGATGAATGAATGGATGAAATTCAATTTTTTCGATTTCTCCTACTGACAACCTATGCATACGATTTTGCAATACGTTTGGAATAAAAAGTAACACGTTTTCGCTGCAAAAAAAACTAATTTTATTTCTCAAATTATCAATTACTGAAAAATGAGTTGTCAAGAAACTACTGTTATTGTAACCTAGGAACAGGCGTCTTCTTTGGGATACTTGGCTCACACGATTTCCTCCGCTTATGACTTATCGGAGTGCTTGATAAAATCTGCTTTCAGGAATGTATTTTTTTGTATTTTGTTTTAAAGATATAATTTTTTTCATAAAAAATTATTTTGATAAAATTATTTTGTTATGTTTACATTTAACGTTTGTGTTATTTCTTTCAAAGGAAAAATTTTAACAATAATGTACTTTCTTCGCGGAATGATTAAATTTTAATAATAGACATTTTTTCGTAGAGCGCTTATTTTTCGAGATATTTAAAAGTTCAGGTTAAAAAAATCACCTGTTATACCTAATGAGATATGATTTATTCAAAATTCTCGCACGTCAATTCAAACTGATATAATATGCTCGTGTTTATACGAATTTTACGAAATGCCCCATTTAAAACCATTTGCGTGTCCAGAAATGATTGACGTCGGTTTATAAACATGCGGGTAAGTTTCCAAACTATCCAACCTCTGCATTAGCTTGTTTATCTAGGAATTTCTGTAATCAAACAAACTGTAGAGAGTTGAACGTCGCAGTATTATGTTGAAAACGATGAAAACCAAAAAAAAATAATTCTTCCCATGAACAATGAAGCTTAAATGTTAAATGACTACAAACAAGACTGTCTATAGCAGTACGATTGTGATGATGCATTATGGCCCAAGTCGAACATGTATGTGATTGGTTTATGAAGTTACTTTTTTCTTTTATGATATAAAACGCGTTTTTTTGCAGTGTCGAATTAATTCCTGCCATATGTCATAAAATGTAATATTTAACTTAATTTTAACGTTTCAGAAGTGTAGATATTTTGTTAGATATACTCGTAGATTTAAAATAAATTCACTAAATATAGACACCCTCAAATCTATTAATACATTTTTTAAATAATGAAGAAGTTACTAATATACAACTGCTTACATAATGTTCTTAAAAAATGTATTTTAGAATTTATGAACATGGTAAAAAAGATAGTGTTTGTGCCCTTCTTACGGGCAATGATTTTGTCTTGACTGACAGTCATCTTCCCATTGTCATTTTTTAAACCTTTGCCCCTCAGAAACGCGTATTAATAATTTACTTTTCAAATTCCGTCGCGAAAACGTATTTTCTTTATACCTTCTTTTAGTTTTGACCTCAAACAACCGCGCTTTAGTCTTAGCGTATAATTGGGAACTGGGCTCTGCATTGTTGTCAAATCTCATAATTTAAAGGAAAAGTTTTTAAAAAGCAAATTGTCACACTACCCGCCGTGAGATACTGCTCTTTGGTGCGTTTCTTTTGTTGAGCAGGAGCATCACCATCCCACATAAGCGAAAATTTAGTTGTTTTAAATAATATAAACTATGAAACAGTACTTAACAAGTAATCTAACATAAAACTCAAGCAATAATCAATAATTATAAATGAAATAAACAAAAATAAGTAAATAATCTCACCTGATTTTCACAGCATATGAGACTTGAAATTTTGTGGTTAATCTTCGAGTATTCGTACCAGGATTCTCTTCCACGGCGTTTAAAATTCCTGGTTCAAAATTTCTCATCCTTTGAATTTGTTCTCGTTCAACATTAGTGTATTGGTTTTAAGAGCTCCCACAATCTCATAAACGTTGAATCAATCTTACAAACATTTTCTTAGTCAGTACTTGATGGTCGAGATAATCCATTTGACATTGTCTTCTGTTTTCTCCGGACAAAAAGTGGGTTCTAACCATATCAACTCTATCTTGATTCGTATAGATGCTTTTTTATAATATCATAAAAAACTTGAAAATTAAAACATAAAATTACGCTGTGCCGTTACTAAACACTGAAATAAATCACTTTATAAGGTTATACACTTATATCACACAAAGGGACTTTACGAACACCTTCTCTTAAACCAATAAAGTCGAAGACAATTTGTAGTTCCCGCTTCACAAAGACGGTAGGACATTTCAAGAGCTCATCTGTAGCTAACCTACATTCCCTTCGGAATCGTTCGGAACATGATGGGATTCTGCTTAAATTTGAACTATGACAATGCCAGTAATATAGTTCAGCTAAACTAGATCAATGTCAGAGGTCGTTGACACTGAGATGTGCAAATTAAATATACACTCTGCTTAAAAAAATAGTAACCCATAATTGTTTGTAAAAACTTCAAACGATGTTAAAAAATATTTCATATGAATCAGGTTAGTATTTCTTGTACTTCTTTTTTATTTAAAATAACACGTCCGTCAGTTATAAAAAAAACTGGCAACACTGACAATGCAAGAATACAACTTGATACGCTAACTACGGGTGTCCCGATTTAAGTCGACAGTGGTATCGAACACAAGAATTAAAGTGCAGTTTAAAAAAATAATTATTATAACTTTGATTTAAAAAAATTCAAATTCGTATTCAGGGGAACCCACAAAACTGGCTCCCACTTAAAGTTACACACTGCATTTGGAACTTTTTAATTTTTTATGAAATTTTTTCATTTGAAAAAATTGCATCAAACTGAAGAAAAGTTAATGTTGAGATGAAATTAAATGTATTCTTTCTGTGCATAGCAGAATTTTTGCCAGTTAAAGAGTATAAGCGTATAAAAAAAACTTTATTTTAAATAATACTAAGAAAAATGCTGATTTAGGTCGTACATATAAAAAATGTTCATATTTATATTGGGCAAAGATCTTGGTTCCTGTATGCCATTTGCTATAAAACTGCCATCTTCAAAACATTAGTGAAAATTTTCATAAGCGTACCTTTCTACACAAACATGTTATCAATTATAGTACTTATACTGCGAGTAACATGTCCTTTAAAAAATGTTGCGGAAATATATTATGCATATTTACGTTTTACGAATAAAATTTAATAAAAGCAACCTCTTCCAAATGGTAATTCTCCCATTTTTCACATCCGAATGCGGTATTATGCTCGTTGCGGCTTTCGTCGGTTTAGAAAATGGTTAATAAATTGGATTAAACATTTAATATATTGAAGTTATGCGACTTGGATCAGATTATCGGACGCATTAATCATCCGCAGAAAAGAAATTGGATTTCACCCTCGCCCTCGTTTAGGGATAAACGAAATACAATTAATCTCTTATATAAACAAGCTATTTCTTTTCAAATGAAGCATGAAATTTAATTACAAGTACAACATGAACATAATTTAATCGTTAACTCTACAAGACCTTCGAAAATAAAGTTTGTGCTGTTATAATGTCTACTGAATAATAATAAACCGCTCCCTCTCCCGCTTTAGTCATAGGTTTCTAGATTCCATTCCTGTAAAGTAAATTTTACACTGATCACCATCGGGTCTCAGTTCGTTTGTTGATATAATTATTGATATCTCTTGCACGACTGCTTTGCTGCAAATTGTTTTATGTGATTTAGAACTTATTCTTTCAAATGGAGATAACTATGTAGGTACCAGTTTTTTTTTTCAGTACAACATCTGGTTTCATTTTACTTTTAACACATAGTCGTTGTAATTATATCTCTAGCTAATAGGGTATCTATTATAATTTTATATAAAACTACTTCCTTTTGGATAATTATTTTATAAATTTATCTGCTTTTAATCTACCTTCCTTTTGGATCATTATTTGGTAAATTTATCTGTTTTTAATATATTTCGAATGTGAAATGACATATTCGAAAGTAATTTTAGAACCTTTACATTTTACATTACAATGTAATTTTTCAATCCAATTGAATACTTCTACACTTTGCATTTTGCCAGTAAATATTTGTTTACAATAATAAGATGTTCCATTTCATTTGCATTTTAATTGTTGTGATTTTACTATATTTCTATTTGTAGTGTAATAGAGAATAAATGTTTTCGGATAATAGGATCTTAAAGCTGCAATTTAAAGGACATATTTGCTATAGTTATTTTAACTCATATATAGGTAGGAGTGATTAACAATTTATCAAAGAAAATTATTGGATGTGCAATGCAGAAAAAATGAAAAGAATAAACGATAGTTTTTTGTATGTTACGTCGTGGCCTCTGTATCTGGTCGCCGTAAGTTACAGACTTACATTGCTTTGCCTTAGAATTAACTAGGAACCTTTAATCTGAACTTGTCGTTCTCGGTCTAGGCTCTGTGGGGGTAGAGCTGCAACCAGAACCTCTAAGACCGCCCTGATGTTCATTTCGGTTCTTCTTTCTTATTCGGTTTTAAGGCTGCTACGGATGGAATCGCTCCTTAGACAATGATGGCCCTCTAATACGTTCCGTAGTAGCCTTGTGTAGTGTAACTGGTCGTATCCGATGCTTCCAAACGTTTTTCACTGTCAGCGATTTTAGTGGTGGCTCAACAAAAGTCAGCGAAGCTTTTACAGAGCGACAGTGCTATTTTGAACACTTGTAAGACTGATGCAAATATAGACCACGATAATATGAACACTACAAAAACCACAATAATACTAAATAAATAGGCAATAGTTGTTTGGATAATTTGTGAATCACATTGAATTACGCGCTAATGGAGATATTTAATGATTTGCGGTTGGCAGCATTGCGTTACGTATAACCTACTCTGTAACCACTTGTTCTTGGAATGTTGATATCTCATTTAGTTTTCGTGATATTGTTATTTTTGAGTGCAGATGACGATTTTTGAAATATGGGATTTCCTGGAACAACGATGCAACAGTACGGCATTTATACTGTAAGTTTCGGATTGATATGTAGATAACTTTTTTAGTGAAGCCGTACGTATCTGCTGATACAGGGGTTAAAAATACAGGGGTTAAAAATGCAGGGCGCAACCCTCTATTTTAGCCCCTATTGTTTCAAGTCATTGAAAAATGTACGGCATCGATTTCACATGATTATTTAACTCTCCAAATAATTCTTAGCAACAATGCCGTCTGAAAATTATGGTTAATGCAGAAGTTTATAAACAATTACTTATATTTTGGAATTGAGTTTTATTTTTTTCGATAAGATCATTAATTCCTGTACGGCAACCACTTTTTTGATAAAATATAACCAAAAACTATCGTACTAAATCATGGCCGGTTATAATTAATGGTACAAATTAAAAAAAAACAAATAAATACATTTTAAAAATTTACAATATTTTGAAAATTCCTTGTTATAAACTAAAAATGTTATATTTAAAATGTTATGGCTGTAATTGATCTTTCATAAGTAAAAAAATAAACCAAAAAAAAATAAAAAAACAACCATTTTTAACTAGTGGATTTTACATAGCTATTTACATATTTTTCATTAAATATTTACCACATTTTTAGGTCATTAATAACTATACGGCATTTACAAATTTTCATTAGAAATATAACATAAAGAATGAAAATTGCAATGCCGTACATATTCGTTGGAACAATTCTCCGAAACTGTTTATGTCCAAAATTAGTTTTATATTAATTTTAAGAGAAAATTAATTTATACCGTAGAAATTATGATGGCATCGTCTTTAAGATTAAAAAAAATTGTGTATAGGGAATCGAGAAAATATTTTGAGAAATTTAGAAATTTAATGGCGTGCAAGAAAGTATTATTTTTAAATACATATAATAATAATCAATTAATTTTAACTCAATATTCATGAGCATTCCTATATAAATATGTTTTGAAGTAACAGTACCCTCGCATTTGCATATTTGCAACATCTGTTACAATTGTTTGACCAATTTATTTATGCAAAAATTATGATGAAGCCATTGGCATACAATATATGTTTAAAATTAGTTAAAAATAATTTAATAGTGCATTTGTTACAAAAACAACTTTAAGATTGTCGGTTATAAACATGAANTTAAATAACGTTTTACCAACAATGCCGACCATTTTTCAATGATCGGAAACCATAAGGGTCAGAATAGGGGTTTGCATCCGAGGTTTCTCACTCCTGTATCGACAAATATGTACGGCATTACTGAAAAATATTTTTAGATGATATTGTAAATCTTATTATAGAAAGGCCGTACAATAGTAATAATTTGTATTAAAGAGAAAATAGTAGTAAAAATAAAATTAATTCTTGCAAGTAATACTTATTTGCAAAAATATATTTCAAGCCATTTAGAACAATTTTTTTTGTACAGCATTTTGTTTTTGTTGATTAATGTTGTCAGTATTAACAAAATATTTTAATGCCATACAAAAATTTTTCACCGAGTAAATCCTACTTTTCAGAGGGAAATTAATTTTCCTATAATAATCACATGTTTAATGAAAAATGTATGATATGGCCAAAAATGTCAATATTTTATAAAATAGGATTAAAATTAGTGACTTTGATCTTGGTTCAAATCACCCTCCCATTCGCTACTTACAAATAGAGGGTTGCGTCTTGTATTCCTAACCCCTGTATCAGCAAGTACGTACGGCGTCGCTTAAGAATTTATCTATGTATCTATGTATGTATGTATATATCTATCTATGTATCTATTTATCTGTGTATATAACTTGAATTGACGGCATAGTTTCTAAACTTATTGTTATATGTGGTAGTATTGATTTATAAGTAATTCGTGCTGGGTCAAATGACCCCTTGAAAATTTCCGATGGGCTTGTACTCTACATGTTTTGAACACGATAAACTTCCAAATAATCTTAAGGTCTTCAGATTTTTTAATCTTTTATGTTTTTTTTTTCAATTACTGTTCCTATTCGGTCGATAGCCGCACGGTTTAAGGCGTCAGTACTTAAATCGATGTGTCGATCTACCCGGGTTTCGAATCCCGCGGCCGGTAGACCGTAGATTAGCTATGCTTGTACGGAGGATTGGCACCCTCTGTGCAGGTATGGTAGGGTGGAAGAATGTTGGCTTGGGTCAATGTGAGAGATTGACACCGATTGGCATTTGACCACCCCCCTAATTAATGAGGTTTTCCAGGTTTCCCTCATTCCTGCACTGAATGGTGGTTAGGACCTACCAACATAAGTCGTTCCTGGGCGCAAATGCGGCCTGCGTAATAATAATATGCCGCCTCCTCTCCCGCACAAGTCTCCAACTTCTGGGCTAATTCTCGTAGTTAGAATGAGGAGTAGAGATATTATTATTATTACTATTATTATTATTATTATTTTTTTCAGTTTTATGATTTTTGTAACTTGTACAGTGAGAAGCGTTTTAGAAAGTTTTTTTCTTATATTGACTTACCCGCACTTCGAAAATCGGACAAAAAATCAACATAAAATCCACTTAATTTCTCTAAACATCACAGTTTTCGTTGGCAACACTACCTATTCAATAGAATGTGTCTTTCCTCGTGCCACGATATTTTCTTATAACTAATATTCCTAATTTAAATTTGTTCTCTTTTAATAAAGCCTGACACTCGCCCGAGTACGAAGTCCTCACCAAATTCGACCTGACAACGATTGATAGTGTTTTGCGAAAAGCGAGCTATTATTTCTCTACGAACACGTTCTTTTTCTGACAACTTCAAGGTACGCCACCCGCGATTATACTATATATTTGATATCCCCGTGATTAATTGTCTCAAGACAATTTAAAATAAAGAAGTAGGTAAATTTCGCGCTGTCTCTTATAAGATAAGAGTAAAACTGGATGATTTAGAATACTCAGCGTGGGCGATATTAATGGGACTCGAGAGAAAAATTGGGATGGCGCGGGTTTTTCTTGTACAACCGTAATAAAAAATAGAAACGATAACTCCCTTTGACTGATCTCTAACTTGTTTTTCGTCGGCTGTGAATAATAGCTCGGGACGATGCGTTAAAGGCAGATCCGTCGCTATTGGAAAGCGAACGGATTTGCTCCTTTTTAAAAATTGTTAGCGCTAGTCTGGTTGATTACGAATTATCAATTTATTTTATTATATTATACAGGGTGATTCAGTCATAATGACATTAATTTTGGTAGGTAGGGGAAAATTAATAGAATACGAATATGCGATTAAAAGAATTTAGAAATGCATATTTACACTAAAAAAAAATTTTCAAATTATTACTTAAACCTCTTCTCGGACCGCTCTTGAGCGCTGACCCACGAAGATGAAGAGTGTAGAGTAAATATTGACCTACCGGTCACTAACCTAGCTTTTACTGCATTTTTAATCCATAGAGAACGATAAGGAGGAAATAATTTCATGTACATTTTTTTTACAAGCCTTTAGTGACGTCATTTTATTTTCGTATTCTTCTGAGCAAACCCTTTCATTTGATGGGGATGCGTAAAAAATAACTGATCCGCCATCTTTGGGAGTCCGCTATATTGGATTTAGAATGACGTCACTTAGCTAACCATGCATTGTCATCTAAACTAAAGTGTATGCAAAACTCAATCTGTTGGGGATAATTGTTTTAAAATTCAGTTACAAGATTTGACCCATACTAACAAGACAAGTTAAATAAAAACTTGTAAAAAGCTTGTAAAAACATATATTTTTACCTAAACACATGAATGAATAATATATTTTTTACATTACATTAAGTATTATTTAATTGTTAATAAAAACAAGTGTACAACGATAATAATTATTTGTTATTGTTAGGTTATTACAATTTAGTAGTTTTAATATTGTTAACGTTTTTACTATGTTTTATAATTGAATATGAGTTTCTAGTATTATCCTAATAATTATTCAGTTTGTAGTACATATACCTAGTGCTTACTGCTTTTCAAAGAGTAGTATGGTACCTACCTATTTAAAATTTCAGTACTGCTAAAAAATAATTCATTCGTCCATAGCACTTTGTTAATAAAGTTGCGATCCGCTACGCTTTAACTTTGAAACCAATTGCAAAATTCAACACGACTGAGGAAATCAGCTGTTTCGCTTCAACGTTCTGTCGCTCTATAGGCATTAATTGTTGGTTAAGTTGGTTACATACAAACGTAATCCACAACTCGTCTTTTTGATTTGCAAACATAGGGTGTAACATTTTGTTTTTTTTTTTTGTATTTCGCGTATGGTAAGAATAGTTTAATTAAAATTAATTAATTTAATTAACAACAGGCAACTTTAGCTATCACAAAATTGGACTTATAAATTTTCTTTAACGCGGATCATAATATTAAAAGCGATCGTGCGTAATGAGTAAAAAATAAAGATATTCTTTATAAAAAGTTCTGCTTTTTGAAAAAATTGTATTAAACTTCTCAAACTTGAGATAGCATATACCGGGTGGTCAAAAGTAAACTAATCAAATTTGAGAAGAGAGAAGTACAGGGTGGTTACTATATTTTTGTCTCCCCCCCCCCCTTTAACTTTTTTGTTTTAAGAGTTATAAAAAAATGTAAAATACAAAAGTTACACGATTTTTTGTGAAGTTTTCCAAAATGATAATAGAAAAACAAAGGAAGTAAAAATAAAATGGCCGCGGATGTTAACTTGTTAATTTAAATGGAACACCCTGTATATTTTTGCATATTTGGATAGAACGTTCCCTGTCGAGCATAGTCATATAGGGTTTGTTGGGTCCAGCTCTAACAATAAACGAGATAATATTAAAAAATTAAAAGAAGGTTTTTTATTAAGAAAATAAGACATTTTGTAATTGTTAGACCTCTTTCTGGCATTTCTGCGTTTTTTTCCATTTTGTTTGGACATTTGTTTTTACTATCATTTTCGAAAATTTCATCAAAAATCTTGCAACTTTTGTATTTCACATTTTTTTATTACTCTTAAAACAAAAAAGTTAGTGAATCACCGTGTACAATTAATTGTTATTTTAGAGAAAAATGTAATGGAAAAATGTTACATGGAATTAAAAATAAAGTCTAAGTTTAAATTCGTAACGTCCTTTACTTATTTAGATTCTCTACAAATAGGTAAACTTTTTTATTATCAATTTGACGAAAAAAAAAGATATTCTTTATAAAAAGCCATTTTTTGAAAAAAATGCATTACATTTGAGATAGCCAAAAATGAATATTCAAGTTTAGAACGTTTGTGACTTTGTTTTCCGACAATATTGAAACAAGATATTTTTCAAGCTTCGCCGTCTGAAATTTTCACTCTATTAGTTTGAGTATAAGTAAAATTTTATGAGTGAAACTATTGCAACAGAAGGGAATGAATTTTACTCAAATCCGAGCTTCTGCTATCAAGTGAGTGACTTTTGACTCTATTCTGAGTGGGTAAAATCGATTAACAGTTGACTTTTTCTCTGATATGATTTAAATTGTCCTATTATTGAGTAATTTTGTACTATGAAAATTTCCAAGGGAGACGGCGCCCGAGAGCCCACCCCCCTCCCGCCCCTGCACCAGCTTCCGCTGCTGCTTCCAGTTAATTAATTTGTGGAGTGGTTTTGCACCACTTTATATTCTCTTTAAATTTTAATTTAAATATCATTGTATTAAAGTCATAAACTATTAAATTGCCGCAGTTGTTTCTACACAGATCTGTTTTATAGACAATGTTTTAGGTTTCGGTTAAAGGAATTGGTTAACTGATCTGACGAATAGATTGTCATAACCTATATTGTACGTTACAGATACGTAAGTAAGTATAGGTAACAATTAAACTATCCGTTTATTTAACCAAATATTAATCGAGACTCAATATATTACTGTTTTTAATTATCGTAATCAAACCACTGCATTTAAACATAATTTTCACCAATAACTGGATTAATGTACACTTATCCAGCACTACACACCATACACCACGCCACGAGATAACTTAATGGGAACCATGGGAATAGACAAAGACAACGCATGACAACCATAGAATGGGGTGGCGTCACTCAATAAGGAAAACATTTACTCTTACTTAGCTACAAGTACACCAAATACGAGTTTTTCTGCAGAATTTATTTAACGGGTATCTATATTTAAGTAAAACTCAGTTTTAGTTAAAATATTATCACAAATGAGTACAATTATCAAAATGCTCGATATTGAGTAAAAATGTATGTACTCAATAATTTCACTCAATGGATTCGTTCCGAACCTTTATTGCTTTCACTCACACCGACATTTTTACAGTGTAATAACAAAATATATATTTTTGATACATTTATGTTATGTTATGTTTTACAATTAACAATATATTTTTTCTCGACAGTTTGTACAAACTTAATTTTTTCTTAAATATCGCTGAATTGATTTTTGTCAAATTTGACAGCGAAAAAAATAAGTAGGCTTTGAAATTTCATGTGACGTAATCGACTTTATTAATCTCTATCTTTAAAAAAGGAACGGAGTTTACTCAGATTTAATTAACGAGGTGTTGCTATTCAGAATATCATTTTTTTATTGCAGGATCATGTATGTAGAGCGATTTTTCTCAAATAATTTAATTGAGGACGCTCAGGAAGACAAACCAATATTCACGGCATTAAAGTACATAAGATTATGGCTTTATTCGGTCTCAATAAATTTATTCAAATCATTGTTGATGTCCATTAGTCGCCTTCTAAAAGATTTTGCGGAATTTTCGGTAAATCCTGTTGGTGCTGAAGTAAAATTAACGGATTCGAATTTAATGCGTCAAAACACATTGTAGATAGCCTAATGGAGTCTCAAAGTCAACCTACTTTTTTTATTTTGTGTGTCTGTGTTATTATTAAAAGATGCATATTGGTCTGATATATAAAACGAATTTATCTCTCTTTTTAAACGTTCTCTATTGCTCCATTGTATTTGATAAACTAAGAAAACAACTAACAGATTCAGAACAGTTAACTCCTTGCAAAGATTATGGAGAGATACGCCATATTTGATTAGTATTTTATCTGACAATAATTAAAATCCATTTGCGATCCAACGCAGGTGCTCTATCGAGGTTGTGTTATAAATTAAACGTGTCGGAGGAAACGAGAGTTTTTGCTTTTATGAAATTCATAATTGAGTCGCCGAAGAAAAATGGAAGCTGGGCTAAAAGCGTTGTACCCAATTTATTAGTGAAATGGTAGTCAGACTGTCAACAAAAACGAGCCTCAATAATGTGGGTTTAAAAATATCCAAATAAAATATATACCGGTCCAGAAATGTGTATCGGATACATTCCAGTGCAGATAAAACAATCTCATTTGGGCTATTTTTAATATATGCATCCTCCACAAAATTTCATGTTTATTTTTTTGTAAAACAAAATAATTTTTTCCGACTACCTATATCTACTATTGAGACTGTTCTTATTTTATAGTTACAACTATAAAATAATAATAATAATATATTATCCCTTTTTTTCCACATGTATATTTTACTTCTGTAATATCGTAAAATTACAAAAGCTAATATAGGTTATTAGTTGCCAGCAATGTTAATTGAAATGTAAATTTACCATTGCATTGGAAACTTCGGTAAAATATTATAAAAAATTATCTTCTATTATAAAATTTCATTTGAGATGGATTAAAAATTTAAGCAAAGTTATCAATTACTTTCCCAGAAAAATGTAATCTTACTGTAAAATTACATAGCGTAATTTTTGTAATTAGAGATATGATTACATGAAATGCACTAATACGAAGAGTTGCATTTACGTGAAAGATACATTAGCTGTCACTGTAAATTTATAAAACTGACAGTTTCCTGTTTTATTTTGGCAATAGAGTATTAAGCAACCTTAGAGCCATATTTTGAGTATAACTGATCTAGCGAAATAGAAAATTATATCAGTCTTTATGTAAAATTGCAGTGTAATTACATTAAATTTACAAAAATCGTATACCTACCCACTGTATATATTCCATGTAATTTTAATTATATTACCACAGAATATAGCTAGCGTAGCTATATATTCTGTGATATTACATTACATTTTTAATGCATTTTCATCGAAGCACATAATATGTTTATGTAAAAATATCCACAATACCTTTATTAATATATTATATAAATATAATGTGAATTTGTAAATATAATATGACTATGTCGTTTTTCGATTAAGAATTAATATTAATATTTCTTGTTCTTTCTTATTAATGTTAGCAAAAAGACAATAACTTTGAACCCTAATAAATCTAACGACAAGGCGCTTAAATAATAAAAAGACGGTTTTATACCAGGACAGAAATTGGCTCAAATTCTTCGTTGCGGTATTTTATTCGTTGTGAAAATAGAATTGATATTTTTAAACATACAATAGATTGTAAGCGATATGTTTTTCTGATTGTGATTATGTATGAACGGATTAATAATAGAAGATACTGCGCAAATATATTTACAGAAGTAGGATACGTACGTTTTTGTTAAATGTTATTCATATTTTTTACACAACACAAGTTATATCGCTGATAATATGGAGATATAGAGATGTGGAAAAATCTTAATTAAATTTTATTCCTATATTATTAGATTCAACCAAACTGCTCTTGCTAAAAAAGTATTTTAAATTGCATTTATTTTCTTCTGATATAAATTTGAAGAAATTTTGTTCTGCTATTATAAAATAAAATATTATTTTATTAATTAAATATGTTATTTTTTAAAAAAAGTTTAAATCAATATAGAAAAAATAAACGAATCTACACAGTAGAAGTCTGTCGTATTTGGCTAAAAAGCAAGAAGTTAGGACGTAGTATTTATGTGTGCAAGATTTTGTCACTTGCATAGAAAATTCCCTGGGCAATAAATAGGTAATTGTTTATAATAGGGTAAAATGTTGAAAAATTAAAAAAAAAATATAAATGGTTATAAAAGTGTGAAAATAGGTAATTTTAGTAGGTATTGATATTTGTTATGACAACAAGTATCTCTAAAAAATTGTGTGCCTTTTCTAAACCTTAATTTAAACCCAAGGTACTTTTTGAAATTTTCTTAATTAACAATCCTGTCAATCGAAAACCACGCGATCGATGTTGCAAAATTTTTAAGGCAGAATTGACATGTTTTACTATTTGTTCACAGTTTCATCAATATTTATAAATATTTACTTATTTTAAAAATTGCTCCAAATATACATATGATTTTCTACTATTTTTCGCCGATTGTTAACGCAAAATTCAACTTTTTTTATTCGCTGTTGTAACTTTATAGAAAATCGTCAAATAAAGAAAAAATAAGGAATGACTTTTGTTTTAGGACTTATTTTCAATGTTACAAGGAAAAATATGTCGTAAAACGGGTAATTTTTCGTTCTTTTTGTATGTTTTATGCCAACAAATTCAATCACCCACGCCTTGAAGAAGGAGATTGAGCACTGTATCAATGAAATTCAGTGGCAATTATGCAAAACGGTCATGGAAAATTTCGAGAAAAGGGTGCGTATGTGTCAGCAAAGCCGTCAAGGCCATTTATCCGATATACTATTCCATACGTATGTTGTACTGTTATGAATCAATAAAAAATTTACAATTATTAATTAAAAACCTGTGCTTTCTAACAAAATTACTTCCTGCGTGAATTTTAGAACACCACTTATAAGAATAATAGAATAATAATAACAAAAGAATGGTATACGCCATAAAAAATAAAGTCTTTAGTATCTTGTTTTCATCTTCATAGTATCAGGTGTTACAATTTTTGTATAAAACTTTTAATTACTGCAAACTACTAGTCCGTATTTATTTGTCAAAAACGCGTTAAACATTTTTCGTAGAAGAGAAATACAATAAATTTTTTATTTCTCCAAGGAAACATTAGCCGACTGACACACAAGAATTTTATCACACATCTTTGTCGATTAATTCAGCGATATATCTTTGTTAATCTCAAATAAGTTACCTAACATCTTATTTTGAATCTTGGGACTTAAAAATAACTGAGTAAATCAAATTAGATTCGATAAACAAATTCCTCCGTCCGTTTTATACGGTGCCCATAATACATAAATAAGAACAAAGAATTCACATTTCTATTCTTGTGAGGGTTTCGGATCTAAAGCGACGTATATTACAGCAGCGACATATGACTTTTTATTGCCCCGAAATCGGTCACATATGCAATTGTGTCACTGATCTTCCCGTTTTCTAAGTTATATATTACGTTATTTACGTGGTTATTGGAAAGAATAATATGTTGACGAATAAAAGTATATAACCTAAAACTTAGAAAATGTGATTAAAATATACGTGTACAATATAATATAATACGTTTTAATTTTACGTGTGAATATCCCAATTCATTTATTACGATGTGTTGTCAATTTTTACGTCCCTTTATTATATCTCAAATATCAAAAATAAAATAGATGGATGCATTTAACATTCTACTCACCTTATCTTTTTTCGTTTTCTATCTAGAAATAAGACGGTGAATACTCTAATTTTAGGAAATTTATGATGTCAAAGAAATGCATAAAAAAGCAACAAAGTGTAAAAAATCTAAAATATAAATGAAACATGTATTTTATAAATGAAACAATGGATATTTGCCGCGTCGTTTTATTTGGGTATTCTCTCTTTTCTACAGCGATATACAGGTTGAGTCAAAATTCACTCCCCAGCGGCAGGATATATGTATATTCTAAAATAAAAAATAAAAAAAAATGTAGAATACTAAAATCTCGAAAGCGGAGCCGTTTTCGGAAAATTTTGTAAAGAAAAATTCAAATTTATAATTTTTTCGTTAATATTAACACCATTACAATCCATCATTTAAATTCATACAAAATAAGAAATAGCAAAAACGAAGATCCTTCTGGCTTTGGCTAACCTTCAAAAACATTACCATTTTCGTTAATATATTTCTGCAATTTGTGGTGGAAACTCCTGGCAACAGAACAGAAATTAGCTTCATTTATTTCCGCTACTGCTTCATGAATCCTGCCAACAGGCACAGTAAAATAAACCTTTTCTTTTATGTATCCCCATAACCAAAAGTCTATCGGAGTCAAATCAGAAGACCGGGGTGGCCATGGTGTTGGTCCACCCCGTCCAATCCATTTATTAGGTTCAACATGTCGTACTTGTAATGTGGCATGTGCGGGCGCACCATCATGCTGAAACCACATAGTTGCACGTTGTTGTAGAGGAATATCTTCTAATAAACCTGGCAACATGTTCTCGCAAAAATTACTGTAATTTTCACCATTCAGTATTCTTGGCAAAAAATATGGACCTATGATCCTTTTCCCGTAAATACGTATCCAAACATTTACAAACCAACGTATTGCTGATTCCGCTGACGTTTTTCATGAGGATTCTCATAATACCACTAATGAAGGTTGTGGTGATTGAAAACTCCTTGTTTTTGTCCGGCCAACTTGATTAGTCAGTCGAAATTTGCGCATTTATTCAACTAAAATTAATAATTTATTCGAAAACGGCCCCGCTTTCGAGATTTTAGTATTCTACATTTTTGTTTTATTTTAGAATATATATCCGGCCGCTGGGGAGTGAATTTTAACTCACCCTGTATACATGCTGTTGAAGAAAAATTAGATTTGTTATTGGCGATGTGGTTCTTTATAAATAAATACCAAAAATCTCTTAATTACACAATAGATATGACGTTCCGTTCTTGATCAGGAACCTAAAATAACTTAACGGAATTTAAAATTACAAACATTTGTTTAAAATCATGTTGGAACATGTATACGCTAATATGATGTCAAACAAATTTTTGTAATGGAATGTTGAATATGTTCTCGCTATTTTTTCGTGAAAAGTAATACTTTATTTAAAAAAATTAGTAAAAAAAATGTCAATGAAAGTGTTATCCATCGCTAGCCACTACTATTTTCCCATCTTTCTGGCAGCATTTTAATTCTACGTCGGAAAAACGAAACGTCCTTTGAGGCTATCCAAGAGTCGATCCATTTGTTGGCATCTTCATAAGAATGAAAGTGCTGCTGAACCAGGTCATGTGCCATCGATCGGACCTAATGATTATTGGAAGGGGTAATGCCTGGTGATAATAGCGGGTGGGAAGTAGACTTCCCATTTAAACGTTTTCATCAGTTTTGCAACATGTGGCCAAGCGTTGTCATGCTGCAAAATCAGTTTGTCGTTTCTCTGCTCGTTTATTTTTCTTCAATGGTCGAATACATGTCAATTGTAGTCGATAGCGATCTTCCATGACGGTTTCATTTGGTTTGAGCCATAATAAACTACACCAAATTGATCCCACCAAATGCAAAGCAGAAGCTTGGAACCATGGATATTTAGTTTTGCCCACGATTTTCTATACTTAGGATTATTGTAGCGTATTCATTTTTCATCACGTCGCAATATGACGCAAAAAACCCTTCCTTTTCTGTCGTTGAAGCAGCTGTTCACACTTGCAAATACGCCGTTCGACGTCTCTAGGCTTCAACTGGTACGGCACTCTATGTCCTTGCTTTTGAATCATTCTTAATGCTGTCAAACGTTTCGAAATTGTTGCGTGATCAACTTCTAATGATTCTGTAAGTTCAGCTAATGTTTGACATGAGTCTTCATGCCTCTAGTCATAGTCCTTCATCTTAAAACTGTTTCGTTGTGCCAGAGCGTTCTTATCTTCAATATCAAAATCATTATTTTTGAAGCGTTTAAACCAATCTCTGTATGTTGTTTGTGACAGGGCATGGTCGCCGTAAGTCTCAACAAGAATTCTGTGTGGTTTAGCTGCAAATTTCTTTTGGTTAAAATAATACAGTAAAATTCTCCGCAAATATCCTTTTTTCGGCTAGAAATTAGACATGTTTAACTCTTGAAAAAAAAGTAGTTTACACTTTCATTCAAGCTTGCTTATAGTACTTCTTCATAGGTGCATTAACATCTTAAATTCCACGCATGCAGTTCTTGTAATGCCATCTGTTGGAAAACGGCGAGAACTTATTCAACGTTCCAATAATTTTAATAATTTGTGTGTAAATGATTATTAATAAAGATGTCTGAAAAAGTTCTTGACGAAGAACGGAACGTCCTGTCTGTTGTGTAATTAAAAAAGTTTTTGGTATCTATTTAAAAAGAATCACGCCCCCAATAATCCAATTTTTTTAACGTGAAGATAAATAACAATTTTAACCACATTTTATTTACCCAACTCAACCAGTAGGTAAATATTACCATCGAACTATGGCATTTTTACATTTTCAAAATTAAATATTCTAAACTTTTAATTTCTATTAAAAATTGTATACTGTAAAAAATATTTTATGGTAATCCCATATTCTCCTAGGAAAAAACATTTTTTTTAACCAAATTTCTCTTACAAAAGAATAATTCTTTAATCGACATGTGCATGCATATAAACTGAAAGGTAAAAAGACAAAGAATGATCGAATAATTTATAAAATTTAAAAGAAAAATATTGAGAGAAATAATTAGTAGGTACTACATACCTACATTTCATTATGACATTGTAACAAACATCTTGGAATAGTATGATCCTGTGTCTAGAATTAGACGAATATATTATAGAACGTCTTTTAGATATTTTGTCTTAATAAAAATGTTAAAAATATGTTTAGTAAATTTAAATAGCACAAGCTCTGGTTCCAAGGCCCTTCTTCACTCCATCGTGCAAGGTCAATAAATAAACCAAAATATTGAGCTAACTATGAAAACAAATACTGGGCATGTATATTTTGCAATCAGAGAAAGTAAGGAATTTAAATAAGTTACAGATATACAGGGCATTTCATTTAAAGTGCACAAGTATGGTTTACATCTCATTTCTTTGAGCTCATAAGAAAGTTTGGTCTTTATCATTATTTTCTTTTAACTCACGAATTTTGTTTACGGCATAGTCGATAGCTTGCAGATAGCTTGCAGCATTATTAATTCATTATTCTATTGGCATGTTTTGACGTTCAATCACACCCATTGATAGCTCCGCCAATTCTCGAAGCAGATATTCGTAGTTGTTTCTTGTTTTTGGCCTCTCTAGATTCCAGCGATTCCTGGTACCGTCTTGACACGCCGTCGAATGTGGTTGGGTTTCTGGATTTATGTTGGTGATTTTTTGGGCGATTCACGACAGTCTTCAAAGTATCGGCGAGTCCTATGAGCGACTTGATGTGGATTGGAAACATAGTTGAAATTAGAACGACTTTGTATACGCTAAACTGATCAATAATACATAATTTTACATACAATTTTATGAGTATGTATATTACATGACATGACAGTTTTTAGTAAGCTAGATTTATTTATGTAGCAAATTGGCTTAAACTAAACCTGTATATCATTTTCAACAACAGCCGTTCCGCTAAATAAAAATGAACTATTACCAACACAATTACCAAAACTATACCGATAAATCAGTGACTCAAACGTTCTTCCAACAAAAACAAATGAAAGATTACAGTTACAAGAACTACATCCAGGACTTAAAAAATCGCGAATTTGAATTCCTAAGGAATCAAAAGTGCCCGAATAGAACGAAAGAACCGGTATTGCCTGAAAATCGGCAGGAGTTCGATTCAAGGAGAGACGGTAATGTAAATTCCGTACAGAAAAATCAATTTCAACACATTACAAGCGACAGTTTTCGAAAACGCGTAGAAGATACTAAGTCACAAGGTTTTATGGAAAAGAAATCACTGGGCAATGGCCTGTCCGATGGCGAAGATACTAAACATCTAGGGTAAGTCATTTGAATGGTGATAATGGTCGGACACACTATAACTAAATTTTTGACTAATTTCGCTTTGCACAAATTTGATTTTGCTTTGTATTTCTAGTTAAAAATGTTTGTTCTCTGAATTAAAAATGTCATTTTAGTCTTTCATTTGGGAGACTAAACTGTCTTTTAATTTTAACCAATGGATTTAGGTTTGCCCAAATACGTTTTCCCATTATTTTAAATTTTAGTTTTAAAGACTAAAGCGTATCTTTAAATTTTAAGGTATCAATTCACTTTGTATAAAATCCGTTGTTTATTTTTGTTTTTATTTAAAATTTTTGCATTTTGTGAATTAAAAGTGCTATCTTAGTATTTTGGAGAATTAAAGTCTTTAATTTTAAAAAGGCACGCATCGTCTGCTATTGCATTGTTTTTTATGGTTTTTGCTAAATTTTTGCACTTCGTGTTGAGTTAAAAGTGCATATTTTTTTAATTTTCAATTTCATATCATTTAATTCACTTTGTCTTGGCCACAAAATTCGATAGATATTTATTAGTTTTTTTAGGCATTTGGTTAAAATGTTTATATTTTGTGAATAAAAAATGTTCTTCTCGGAAAACCATTTTGTTTTCACATTTGCTAAGTAGGAACAGTTTAAAACTGTACGGACGAAAAACTTTTCGGGAATGAAATCAGAAACTAAATTTTACAGTCTTTATTGGCAATTTTAATGCAGAAAAAAATATTTTTTTACGGTGTAATTTATATTAAATCTAGATTGGTATAATAACATTGTACGATCTAATCGATCTAAAGTACCTAAAGGAGGAAAAAATGTATAAACTCATTGTCTGTACCCGTTACCTACATGTTAATTTGTAGCATTACGTTTTCTGCCCCCTAAAAATATAAAATATTTGTAGTACTCAAAAAAGATCAAATTATTAAACAGACAACCGCAATGCATATACCTAGCAATTCCAGTTATTTCAATTGGACTCGGGTCTGAGGTTTTAGCTGGTGTGGTGGTTGCCTTTCCAGAAAACATTTTTAATCTTGACCAAACAGAAAGCTTTATTAACTTTTCAGTTTGAGCACACAAAGCAAGTTTTTCTATTGTTATTTATAGAAGATCACGGGATTCGGTTTTATTAAAAGAGATTACCGGTTATAATCGTAACAGATCTATTAATGACGAACCCGAAATAGAAGAGTATTCTGTAAAAATGTAAAATGTAGATTATAGTACACCTCTCTATGTCTCGAAATAAAAATATAAACATGTATTTAAAAAAAAAATATGTGTCAGTTGGACGATGTTTGGATTCCGATACCACTGACAAGGTTTTTCTCTTAGCCACAAAGGCAGGGTTATTTTTTGCGGATTAAAAAAACGACAGGCGTTTAACATCATTCGAAACAGTTCCGGAGTTGACTTTACGAGTATAATTAGAAATCCTTAAGTATCAAATTTTGTTTGCTTTTATGTGTAAGTAATTTAAAAAATGTAATAAGCAATAGCATTGTAAATATTGATACATTTTTAAATCAAGAAGCAACTTTAAAAATCTCGATAGTATGAGTAAAAGTTAATTTAATTGGTTAGGTAATTATGTAAGTTATTTTACATTGACAAAAATTCTGCGATTCGCTGCTGCTGATCGACACAAAAGACAGTTATACAGGGTGTTTTCAAACTAGGAGATTTGAAGGGTAACTAAATAGTCACATGAAAATTCGATTGATAGAAATATCTTTTGCTAACAGAATATATCTTATACTGTCGCTGACTGACCACAAAAATACAAAGAAACTATTTTAGAACTGCTGACTCCATCGATAGCTCGGCTGAAGCAAAGCGGGCATTGTCAAGGTTGTTTTGTTTAGGCTAATTGCGATTGAAAATTAAGGTAGATAATGAAACCTCGAAGTTCCTTTCAGAAAAAAATCTAACAAATTCAAGTCGGGGGTTCTAGGAGGACGCCTTAACGGACCATGTGTTCTATATCTTATGCGCAGTAGAATGTCAAGTAGAAGTATAAGTTGATTTTGAAGGAAATTTAAATACCAACTACTAAATATTAATGTTGGGATCTTCAATCAGACATTTATTTTAAAATAAATTAGGATTATCATCCAAAGTTACTAGAAATGAAATTGGCAAATAAGATCCTCTTTCTATCTAAAATCTCTTAAAGAAATTTATTGCACGTTTTGAAATTTATGATCGTGATATTTATTTATTTTTAAGATTATATTTCTTGTGTCTTCTTCTATGGAGGTCTCATAATTATTTTCAAAGAAATACGAGATTGTAACTACATTTTCATTTGTCGCAACATCTTTTTTTTTCAATTTTTTAACTGAAAGTATTCATTGTGGACTTTATAGACACTGAAATCATGGCTTACCGGGAAATGCTTTAGAATTTCGCTAAAAATGTTGTGCTCTGGAAAGTTTCGTTCGGGATATCTTTTTGCATATAATCTTTGCGCATTTAATGCATTCTTGCGGATTTCCCCAAATAAAACGAACATGTCTATTTTCTCAGAATGTGTAAATATTTTTTTTTGTTTTTTTGTTAAAACATCAAAAATTGTTTAAATATTTATAACGAAACTGATAGTTCTATCAATATACAGGGTGTTAAAAAAAGAGTGTAAAATATTTCAGGAGGTAATAGTGTGAACCAAAATAAGCAGAAAAGTCTTAATAAACATGGGTCCGCAAAGTAACGGTTGCGGAGATATGGACCACTATTCGTTTTTCAAACATTTTATTTTATTAGGAATAAACCGACAAAGGAAGCTTTTAACAAACAAAAAACAAAGTTACAGAAGATGTTCAAAGTGCCCTCCGTCCATTTCCAAGCAGGCACGACATCTTCGTCTCAACGATATTCGAACTCTTTCGAAAACACCCTCCTTGGTTTGGATTTCTTGACACTTTTGATTAATCCGTAGCTGCAGCTCTTCCAGGCTATTTACAGGAGTACCATACACTAATGTCTTCAAATATCCCCAAACAAAGAAATCTAGAGGGTTCAGATCAGGCGATCTTGGAGGCCATAAAACAGGTCCGGCCCTTCCTACCCATCTATGTGGAAAAGTTTGGTGTAAATGCTCTCTAACGGCCATGGAAAAATGAGCTGGAGCACCATCATGCTGGAACCACATTTGTTGCCTCTGATTCAAAGGAATGTCTTCCAAAAACTCATACAGTGTGTTCTGCAGAAAGTTGAGGTAAGCAGCGCCTGTTAATCGGTTTGGTAAAACAACAGGACCTAGAAACCTGTCACCTACAATACCCATCCAAATGTTTAATGAAAAACGTGCCTGATGTCCAGATTCTATTAGAGCATGAGGATTTTCGTCGGCCCAAATATGCGTATTGTGAAAATTAAACACTCCATTTCTTGTGAACCCGGCCTCATCAGTAAAAAGAATGTTTGCAAGAAAACGAGGGTCTTCAGCATCATGACGTAGAAACCAGCGGCAAAAAACCAAACGTGCTTGATGATCATTTATTGGATTTAAGGCCTGTACTCGTTGCACATGGTATGGATAAAGCAGTTGCTCGTGAAGGATTCTCCAAACAAGAGGACCACTAATTCCTACCTCGGCTGATATTCTCCGCACACTCGTACCTGGATTCTGCTCTACCAGTGCTAGAATTTCTTCTTCTGCTCTAGGAGTGGATACCGACCTTGGTCTTCCGGATAAATGGCACTGTTTGCTCAAGGAACCGGTATCACGCAATCTTTGGTGAATTCTTCCAAACATGCGTTGTGAAGGAATCTGGCGATTTGGATAAGCGTCAACATAAAGACGTCGCGCTTCGGTGGCGTTCCCATTAGCACGACCATACATGAAATGCATGTCTGTTAATTCTGCGTTAGAGTAACCAGCCATAGCGAAAGAAAACTTGTGCACTGAGAACAACTGTCAAATACGTACTGTTTATTTCACTAAACATCAACCAACTATTATAAGAAAATACACAACGTTTTTGCAAAATAAAAAAAGGGGCTAAAAAACATAAAACATTCCATATCTCCGCAACCGTTACTTTGCGGACCCATGTTTATTGAGACTTTTCTGCTTATTTTGGTTCATACTGTTACCTCCTTAAATATTTTACACTCTTTTTTTAACACTCTGTATACCGGAAGATCACAGATTCGTGAACTCAAAATAGGCAGATTTAGGCTAATTCATCTATATCCAAAATCGCTTCGTTTGGCCGCTAGATGGCCTCAAAGTTAGTGAAAATTTTTTTAATTTTGTAAATACATAACTCGAATACGTATTATTCGATTTTGATTATTTTTGGGGTGTGGACTTTTGCTTTCAATCTACAAATTTTGATGTTATACAGAGTGTTTTTTAAAACTCACAACTCCTACAAAATTGATTAATGTGATAATATTCGTTCATAACTTTTTCCTCTTTCGGGCAATAACGACTATTTTTTATTTGATAGGTAATACTATTTGAACCTCTTTGATTAAATGAGCAGTTTGGGTAGAAAAAAATATTTTTTAAATGTCTACATGATCTTGTCACCTACATATATTACAGTACTTAATAAAGTGCTATTAGTCACTGATTTTGTAGGTTGACTGTAATTTCAGTCTGATCTTTAAGTCATTGCGCGTGACAATTCTTAATAAGTGTTTACTACGATAAAATATACCACACGTTACTTCATTTTTCGATATGGATTCACACGTACGACGACTTAGTTATTTACAACGTGCCTAATTTTATTGAAATAATTCGTAAAAACAATCAAGTACAATAAAAAATGCAGGAGATAATAGTAACAAAATTGATGTTATTAAATTTAGTACCACTTATTATAAAAACTGTTCAAAACGACCTCCGTTGTTTCTGCAACAAAGGTTAATTCGGCGAACAAAGTTAAAGAACACACTTTGCAGTTCTTAAGAGCCATTTTTTTAAAACATTTAGTGCATTTTGGATATGTTTCCACAACTCAGTTCAGTGTTGGATGTGGAATCGTGCACTGTTGTTTTCAGAGTGCCCCAAAGATAATAGTCGCAAAATGTTAAAATCTGGTGAACGTACAGGCCTGTTAACAGGAAATTATGCCTTCTACCGATCCATCGATCAGGGAATCTTTGGACATTTACAGTGAAATGTGGTGGAGCGCTTTCATGCATGCATAAACCATATGTTAGCTTTGGGTAATAACCAATAACTCGGGTTTTGCAAAAATTCTAAATGAAATTCCCCATTCAGTCTACTGGGTAGAATAACAGGACCAATAATAATGCTATCCCAAACAAGATCAAACTGAAATTACAGTCGACCTACAAAATCAGAGCCTATTGGCACTGTTAAGTATTGCAATATGGGTGGCAAGATAATGTATACATTTAAAAAATATTTTTTGTACCCAAATCGCTCATTTAATCAAAATTTTATAAGAGGCGTAAAAACTTCTAAATGGTATCACCTATCAAATAAAAAATAGTTGTCATTATTGCCCGACAGGGGAAAGAGTTATGAACGGATATTATTATAATACATCAATTTTCTAGGAATTGTAAGTTTTAAAAACACTCTGTATAACACCAAAATGTGTAGATTGAAAGCAAAAGTCCACACCCCAAAAATAATCAAAATCGAATAATACGTATTCGAGTTATTTACAAAATTCAAACAATTTTCACGAACTTTGAGGCCATCTAGCGGCCAAACAAAGCGATTTTGGATATAGGTGAATTAGCCTAAATCTGCCTATTTTGAGTCCACGAATCTGTGGTCTTCCGTTGTACATGTTATTCTGGGACACCCTGTATAAACTTTTTTGATATTTGTATTTATACATATAACACTGGGCTGTATCTCGATAAACTATGAAAATAGATTTGTGAAACCTACTTAACTTATTATATTTTTGTTATAATTTTTTTTATTGCATTGAGCCCGTCTGACCTCATAAAATTAAATATTGAGATGGTGAACGAAAAATTGCAGTTGCACAAAAGGCGGCCTGTAACTTTTGATAGATGCAAGATATAAAAGAAAGTTATTTGGAAAAAGTGCTGAAGATGAAAAGCTCTTTCAATATCTGTGGTATGCTGTTGAGAAAAAAATTCCGGTGTTACGACTATGGTTTTGTTATCTACCTTGACTTCAAATCCCAGTCAGCCTAGGGTCTCAGTCAGCCATGACGAACTGGCAACATCGAAAAAAGAAAAACTCGTTTATCCCACTTTTTTATCTAGATCTTGAACTTCCGCAAACTAATAGTCCAGGCAAGTTAGACCAAAATCACCCAGAATACGGCAATTTTTTTCTGATGAACCGATCGAGTTGCGGTTTTCGGCATTGTCTTCGGAAAAATATCAGGAAAAAAGTCTATATATTACACTTTGGGGCTGGATCGAAACTACATTGCGGGTGCATAAAGTGCATCTTGGAGTGTATCAATTTTTCCAAAGGACCCCGCACAAATCTTATGGAAATTGGGTCCCGGTCAAATTCGCTGAATTTTTGATATGTGATAGAGTTCATCATACGGGTCAATTGTCTCAATGGCTACAAAGTTCAAAAATGGATAGTTTGGCCGGTACAGAGCTTTAAAGCTCCGAATATCCTCCACGGATTTATGTATATGCGCAGTGTGTATAGACTTTTGAAATAGCCTATTTCATTTTTTTTATTATCTAGGTTTATATTTTTGAGGTTGCTGAATTCAGATCTGTTGTTAGATTTTCAAAATTGACAGTTGGCAGCTGTCAAATAGCTGTCAATGTGCTATAATAAAGCCAAAAACTTGTTTTTTTATGTTTTATGTTGTTATGCCAAACTATCCATTTTTGAGCTTTGTGACCATTGAGACAATTGACCAGTATGATGAACTCTATCACATATCAAAAATTCAGCGAATTTGACCGGGACCCAATTTCCATAAGATTTGTGCGGGGTCCTTTTCTAAAAATGGTAAAAATTGACTAAAAGTTGTAGAAATTTGTGTGCACGGATTTTTTGACCCTGAAAAATATACCCAACGGCCCTGGGGCCCCCCAGGGGGGCAAGCGGGGGGTCTTCTGTAAAACATCGAATAGCTGAGTAATTGCCTTCTAAATCCCCACCCGGGGGTTTTGGGGTCGGGGATTTGGTCTTAATAAATTTAAGATTTTGCTAGGTAAAAATGCCGTATGTGCAGTTTGTGCTACATTTTCAACAGAAATTAATAGAAGAACCAGAATATGTACGTCCTATACATGATAGTTTGGATGTTTTTACAGGGTATTTTACAATTTTTAATATATTGTGTTGCAAATAATATTTAATTGTTGTTTAATTTAAAACAACGCATGCAAACATATACAAATTTGATTTGTTAAAAACATCGCATTTCAACGCTTCTGCTACAGAAGAAAGCCGTATGTGGTCACATTCGGCGATTATATTTTGTACCTCTTAATGAAATATATGTACATAAGTCTGCTAAGTGACAGAATATTAGAAATTTATAATGTACAAATTTTTAAATTTAAAGAAACAAAAATGATATTTTTGATATTTATAGATGGGTATATAATGCGATATAGATTTCAAAAATGTAATTATCTCAATTTATCACAAAACTGCATATACGGTCTTTTTCCGAAGTAGGGCAGTATAGTATAATTAAAGTAACATACAAGAAGACAAAACTATTAGTTACATATAAAATTTCACTTTGTAAACACTTTTTTTCTCAAAAATAAACAAACGAATCAAGGAATTTGTTTGAATGATACAAAGATCTGCCGATTTTAATCTTTTCTTTCGCTCGATTGATCGATGCTATCACAGAGGAACGGGATGCGCATGCAAACCAAACGGGGCGCTCGCGCGCGCCATGCGCTATGTCGCTAAACGGACGTGTTCTATTCAAAAATTTCCCGCGCGGGAATTACCGCACAAATGCGGGAATTCCGCAGGTCTCATTGACATTCGGGAAATTGCTGGAATGCTGTAACGCGGAATGCGGGATTGCAAACCCTACACCGAATAGCTGAGTAATTGCCTTCTAAATTTCTACTCGGGGGTTTTCGGGGATTCCGAATCTGACACTGGAAAATATCCATTAATATTAGCTTGTCTAACACTGAGAAAAATTGTCGTAGAATTGGAGAAATCCTGGACCATTCGTTCCCAAGAGACACATTTCGTTAAATCAAAGAAATATTCCTTAAAACCGAAGAATATTTCATGGATCATGGATTTTCAAAAGAATCTCTTGGGCCCGTGCGACTGCGGTTAATGCATAACAATTCCCGACAAAATCCGATTATCGACAATGCAGATCTTGTGAGTGCAGGAAGCATGGAATTACATGCACAACTGTTCCAATCCTGAAATAGTCGAAAATGTAATATAGATGATAGTGATGGAGACACTGAAGATGAAAATTGTGATTGATAGTGAAAGTGTTAGATAAACATATGATAGTAGTTGTCTCACTAATTGCCTTACAAATAAAAAGGAAATTGGTTCTCAGAATAAAGTGGATTCTTTTCGACTCATTAATTTCCTGTTAGTTTTTCTTACCCTTCTTGTCTAATCGCTGTAAATTTGCGTGTGTTACAATGTAAAGATAAGCCTACAAGATCATGGTTGGTAAGCGGATGGAGCAGTTTTATTGCAAAAGTCTGCCTTTCGATGTTTTCCAGAAAGCCCACCCCACGGGCGTCGTGCACACTTTTTAGTGTCAGAATCGGAATTCCCAACCCCAAAAACCCCGAGTGGAAATTTAAAAGGCAATTACTCAGCTATTCGATGTTTTACAGAAGCCCCCCCTTGCCCCCACTGGGGGCTCCAGGGGCGTCGGGCATACTTATCAGTGTCAGAATTGAAATCCCCGACCCCAAAAACCCCCGAGTGGGGATTTAAAAGGCAATTACTCAGCTATTCGGTGTTTTACAGAAGGCCCCCCCCCTTGCCCCCTGGGGAGCCCCAGGACATACGTTTCACTGTCAGAATCGAAATCCCTGACCCCAAAAACCCCCGAGTGGGGATTTAGAAGGCAATTACTCAGCTATTCGATGTTTTACAGAAGGCCCCCCTTGCCCCCTGGGGGGCCCTGGAGCGTCGGACATATGTTTCAGGGTCAGACTCGGAATCTCCGACCCCGAAAACCTAATTTCTACAACTTTTAGTCAATTTTTACCATTTTTAGAAAATTCGGAAAAATTGATGCACTTAATGCACCCGCAATGCAGTTTCGATCCAGCCCCAAAGTGTAATAGATAGACTTTTTTTCCTGATATTTTTCCGAAGACAATGTCAAAAACCGCAACTCGATCGGTTCATCAGAAAAAAATTGCTGATTTATTGTCTAACTTGCCTGGTCTATAATGGGACATAGTGCATACATACTCCAGACTTACTCTGTTTTCACAAAAACAAAACCTATAAAATAAGAATATAGGAAAATAAATTACTTCATTTTTCACTAACAATTTAGCTTGAAATAACAATAAAAGACAAACGTTTCCGCAATGAAAATTAAATATACATATACGGTGTCCTATTTTAAATAACGCATTGCAATATCTTATTAGGGAAACCCTTTCAAGAAAAACTTTTTAGATAAAAGTTGTAGGGTTCTGAGAGGGACATCCGCTGGTGACATTGACCTTGACCCAAAGCTCAATCGTAGAGGTCATTTGAAGATGAACTTGGATTTTTAGATAAGTTAAATATATTTCTGATACCGGAAATTTATAAAGAGGAAAATTTTACGTTCAGATATTTTTTTATGTCAAAGTGACTCCAGCAGGTAATTTTAAGGTCAAATAATGTTCTGAATAAGAATTCGCGTTATTTTTCGAGAAAGACTTATGACGAAGGATTCCAAGTATTATAGTTTGATGGAATCATACGATGATAACCTCGACCATGACCTAGAGCTCAAGCTTGAAGGTTCTTTGAAGGTCAAATTAAGTTACCTATGAAATAGGAGAATCATTTTTGCAGCCTCATTAAATTAAATTAAGATGGCTGTGACCCAGACAGTTTAGGCAAGGTCGTTTTGACCCGGCCAATCAAGGCAAGGTCCCTATGACTCAGCCAGCCGGGTGGAAGTAATCTTGCCTTGACTGATCGGGTCATAGTAACCTTGCCTAGACTGTCTGGGTCATAGCGATTTTGCCTTTAGTGGCTGGATCATAGCGATCTTGCCTTGACTTAATGGGGCTGCAGCGTTCTCCTATCTCGTAACTTGATTTTACCCTCAATGAACCAAAGTTTGATCTTTAGTTCATAGTCAAGGTCATCATAGTATGATCCCGTCAAAGCATAAAACTTTTAACTAGAATCCTCCGTAGGTGCTTTCCCGAAAATTATCGTAAAATCTTATTCAGAACTTTGTCCCATAATATAAAGACATATCTGACCGTAAAATATATCTGAAAATTCAAATTGAGCTTCAGATGACCTCTGCGGTTAACCTTTGGGTCAAGATCAAGGTCATCATCAAACGTCCCCCTCAGAACCCTACAATTTTTGTCTAAATTAATGTAAAACTGACTTAACAAATTGTTCTGTTTGTTACAAAAAAACAGGACAAAAAAAAGAGAACGGCCCGCTGTCTGCGATCACAACTATTAAACTATTTTTATGTAGGAGACGATTCCAGAGGTCCTCAATACGTTAACACCCATTTCAATTATTATTAATTTTAAGCACCGTTTTGCAGTTTCAACGCCTTTAAATGCATTCTACTCACCATCAAAACCCCTAAATTGTCAGTTTCATTAAGAAACGGCATATACTAACATGTTTTTTTGCAATGACCTATTTTTGCATTTAATTCCGTTAAAAGTTCTAAATAAACCATCTGACGGTAAAAATAGTTTAAGGATCGACACCGGCTACGTGAGCGCCGAAAGTTCCATTGACAGCGAAGACGAGAAGGAAGCCACACACATCTTGGAACCACCTCACACGGGATGTTCTATAAATGGACCGAGAAAGTGCCTGACGTGGGCCTGCAAGGCATGCAAGAAAAAAACCGTAGCGATCGACAGAAGGAAGGCCGCCACTTTGAGGGAACGAAGGAGGCTGCGAAAGGTACGGTAGTTACGTCGTTTTTGCACTGCACGAACTAAAACTTCTATAACTGTTTTTATTTTCGAGAACTAAAGTGCAACTTTATATATCCGATTGATTTTCAATTTGCATATTGCACTTTATGGATTAAAAGTGCTGTTTTTACTTGATTTTAAGGGTACAAAAGTGCAATTGTTAATTTCGGGTGAAATCAACTAAAAATGTAATTTTAATTTTTACTATCCAGATTAGATTTATTTTTTGGACTGGAGTTGATTGAAAGTGCTGTTTTAATCTTTATTTTTATGAAGTAAAGTGTAATTTTTAATATTTTTGCACTTCGGGGATTAAAAGTACTGTTTAACGTTTTTAGGAATTTAAGTCACTTTTAGTCACTTTTAAGCTTCCGAGTGTTGAGGGTGATTATAAAATCCACTTTAGTGTATTGACTAAATATGCTATTTTTTATTTAAGTTCAATGAATAAACTTATCTTCTATATTTCGAGAATTTAAAGTGTTTCTGTCACTATTACTAAAGTGTCACTTTTAATATTCGAAGGTTTAAGTTTATCTTTTGGACTTTGTGGGTTAAAAGTACTATTTTAACACTGTCTCACGAGTGTAACTCCTTTCTAATTCCCTGGAATTGAATTTTGAGGGTGATTTTCAATAAAATTAAAGCAATAAGATCAATATTACATTAAAACGCAATATTTTGTTTCATTGCCTATCATTGGTGTAATTTTTCAGGAGATTCTATTCCACCAATCAACGGTAGCATTCTCTCGAGCGTAGACGTGACCATTTGTCATTGTTCGCTGTAAACGAATCATTAACATTGGTAACGTTTAGATTTTTAGTTGGCAGTGCCAGCCGTACAATATTGGTTGCCTAAGCTCGGTGGTCACGTGGCTTGTAATCATTTATGAAGCCTCTGTATATAGGAACTAATTGAGAATAAATACTATATCTAGTTATTCGTACCACAAGCTGTAAAAGGTAGAAAAATAAAACTAAACTGTCTATTAATTACTTAAATGATTGCTGTCTTCGACTAATCCTCAAGCTACAAACCTCAGAATTATCTCTCCACAAATTGAAACTTGCTCTTTTCGAAAGTGTTTCATTTTACTGTGTTAGTTTTGCACTTTATGGATTAAAAGTAGGTACTGTTTTAAAGTGGTGTTAAGTTAAGGGTGCAATCACTTTTAATTCCCTGAGATTCAATTCTTCGTCATGATTAAAAGATCCACCTTAGTTCATAGCCTGACAATGTTATTTTAGTTTTGTTCTAACTAAACTTCTTTACATTTCATGTATTTAAAATTTTGCTTTAATAATTATTTTCGGGTTACACGGGGACGCTGTTAATGTCTGGAAACTAAATGAGACAAATACTGTTGTTTTATTGTTTTATCTCAGAATTAGCTCCGCGGAAAAAAAATTGTTCCTTTAGAAAACTAAAGAATCATTTTTAATATCGAAGAGATTAAGTTTACCTCTCGAACTATATTAAAAGAGATCTTTGAACTTTATTCTAGGAGTGAAAATCACTCTTGGAACTGAGATTGTAAGAGCGCAGAATTAAATTTCATTTAATTAGTTGCCTTCAATTGGCCCTCAAGCAAGAAACTTCGGGATAAAAAATTGCAAACACAAACGAGTTAGTATAGTAGTTTTACAGAGATATTATACAGTGTCTCAGAAATAAGTAACAAAATTTTAGGTACATATTTAACTGATTAAAAACATCAACTTTTATCTAATAAATTTTTTCGAAGACACGTTTTTTATACTACATTTTATACTCATTAGAATAACACTAACGAGCTGCCTATCGATTAAAGAAATATTTACGTGTTTATTACATATGGTCTCTAAGAATTAAGTAACAGAATTTTAGGTACATATTCAAAAGCAACAAATATTGTCTAATATTTTTGGTTTTTGGTCAACTTTTTGTACTCATTAGAATAACACTAAAGAGCTATCTATGGTTAAAGAAATATTTAAGTAACGGATATGAATGTTTTATGGATTGATTAACTATCTTAACTCTTTCGACTTAGGCTTCTTAAAATTTAAGAGATTTTCTAAAATAATTTTAAACAAAAGTGGTAACTACGGGGTTAAAATTTTAGCACTTATTTCTGGAACACCCTGTATAAGTATAATATAAAAATCTGACATTTCTGTCTTATATCAAATCAAAATTAGTGAAAATTGTATCTTTTAATCTCGAGAGTCATTCAGTTCATCCTCGATATTAAAAGATACATTTTAGTCCCTTGGCACGTAATATGTAGGTACATATACGATTTAAGTCAGTTCTGATATTAGGAGACAATAATCTTGCCAATGGTTGCAAAAACAAAATTTTTAACAGTAATTGTAAAATTTAGACGCTTTAAAATTAAACATATCTATTGATAGAGATAATTAGTTTTTCTGTCCTTATCATTTTGTATCACAATTATTTTAAATGCTAATAAACTATAGATTGGTGGAAAAGAACTTTTTAAATAAGTTCTAACTAAGACATCTCTTGTCGTCACAAAGAAATGGTACTAACGAGGATACAAGTACATTTTAATAACGCCAGTTAATTTAAAATGTATGCTAGCCCGAAATGTGTCGTTTCATATTTATGATCTGCATTAGTTCCTGACAGAAAATGTTAATACTTAATTTATTAAATGAGAAATAGAAATGCTTAGCGTGTTACTTCAATCCGAATAAAATATGGGACAGTTGTCAGCATCCCATTCAAACGATAAATCATCACAGCATTGTTTCATACGCGCTAAAAAAACAAACAACGTGTTAATAATTTGTGTTATTATTGTTTGTATTTGAATTAAAGGTTGTATATCCATGGCTTTGGGAAGATATAGGGTTTACACATGATTTACATACAAAATGTTTTCTACTACCGAATCGCATTAAAATAGTGTATTGTGGTACAGGTATGTTGGCCCCCCCATTAATTGTTTGGTTTTTAGAGTTATAAAAAATGTGAAATACAAAAGGTACACGATTTTTGTAAAGTTTTCAAAAATGATAGCAGAAAAACAAATGACGTCCAAACAAAATGGCTGCGGGTGTTTACTTTGTCAATTTAAATTAAATACCCTGTATATTTTTATATATTTGGATAGAACGTTCTCTGTAGAGCATAGTCATAGAGGGTTTGTTGGGTCCAGCTCTAATAATAAGCGAGATCCTATTAAAAAACGAAAAGAAGGTTTTTTATTAAGAAAATCAGATATCTTGTAATTGTTAGACCTCTTCCAGGCTTTTCTGCCTTTTTTCCAATTACGTAAGAATTTACAGATTTTAACTAAATTTCACTAATTAGACCGTGAGAGGTTTGGACAATGTTATATGGTAGGCCGCGACAGTGACAGGTAATGCCATAGCAACATTGTTATTGTTTGACAGTTTGTGTTATTAATTAATTAAAATGTTAATTAAATTCTAGTACTAGTATAATAGTTTTTCCATTTTAGGATGATTTAATATTTGGTGTTGCTGGTGCCTGTCACCGTGATGAACTGTATCAATTAAATTTGAATGATATTCAGCATCAAAGCTTTTGATCAAAATACCGGATAATAAAACAAGAAAACCGAGATCATAAAGGAAACTTAACATATATGCCACTGTTTAGAAAATATGTTGCATGTCAGCCAGAAAATTTTGAAAGTAGCAGCTTTTTTTTTTAAATATTCAAATGGAAAAGGTTGCAGGCGAGCAATAGGAATACATTAGTTTGGCAACATGTCTGAAATTGTCGCAAAATTTGTAATTTGCCAAATGCAGATAAATACACATTGTTTAATTAATGCTGTGGTAGATTTAATTGCATTAAAAGATAAGGGGGATGAAAATCTTGGTTGCCGAAGGATATATAAAGGAATCTTTTAGAAATAAACTAGGCATAACAGATAAAATATCTAGAGGGGTGAGATAAATAGTTATCTTCTTCTTCTTGCTTTCCTAGTGGTTGGTTCTGATAAGTCCCATGGCACCGCGGCCTAATTAGGCCTATTGTGCATCCCACTACTAGTCCTATTCATCAAGTAGTTTTGACCTTTTAACAAAATCCAAGAGCTTCCTTGCTGACACTTCTCTCAGTTCCTTGCGTTCCAAATAGAGTCCACGAGCGTCATTCTACTACGTGCAAATCTCGAGCACTCGCTTAGGATATGCAGAGAAGTTTCATCAGTCGATTCACATCCTCGGCAGACCGGACTGTCTACAAGCTTTAGCTTATGTAGAAGTTTCCTAAAGTGACAGTATCCCGTTATGAGTCCCGTCACTCTTCTGAGCCGGATTTTATTAGCTGAGTAAATCGTTTGCTCTTTCCTTCAAAGGATACTGCATAAGCTCCTTAGAATGGCTATGTCCTGGCCTTGAAGTCCAGTATTTCCTATATTCTGTCTCGGTCCATTTACCCAAAGCCCCCCTAAATAGTTATAATAAACGTTTAATATGTGGCATACGTTCAATAAATATTATATTTACTAAATATTGCATTTTTGATGTGAGTTGGTTTACCTGCTTGTAATTAAGAAAAATTACTGTATAAAATATGGATAAAAAATGGTACGGAAAAGTTAACTTTGGGTATTTTATGGTCTGAAATTGGACCGAAAAAGTAGATACACATTTCCTAACGATTTCAAAAAGCATAAATTATAAATAATTTACATTTCGCACTGATGCGAGCGGTATGTCAATTTTGTTAAATTGTATTTTCATTGTTAATAAACCAAATCTGATACATCCTTTATATATTTTGTTGCAGGTAAACGAGGCTTTCGAAATGTTGAAGAAGAGAACGTGCAATAATCCTGGCCAAAGGTTGCCGAAAGTGGAGATATTAAGAAGTGCCATAGAATACATAGAATATTTAGAAGAAATTTTACAAGGTTCCAAAAGTTCCGTGGAGGCCAATGGGACGATGTCGACTAAAAACGAATACGTAGTAAGTTTTTTACACCATACTTTTGCCTTATTGAATTATTATTATTTTGAAATTTGAAGTTGATCGACTGAAAGGAATGAGTTCATGCAACACTAAATAATAAAAAAAACAATTTATTTTGTAGCGTGTAAAGTAATTATTTATCCGGATATATTGCAAGGATAACTGTTAAACCCTGCCTATTTATAAAAAGTACGTGTGACAGGAAATATATGAATTTTCAGGTCAGTCAAACATGGATTAAAATGACTTATTGGGAGGGCTTTTCAAGCACATGTAGACGAAACATTTTCAAACATTTTTTTTTTTATAAATAAATACGCTAATGGGTACAGTTTAAGGTTATATTTACATGTTTTCAATATACGTGATAGACTTATGTTTTCCGTAGAGTAAAATATAAACTTACAGTTCATAAAATGCACATAAAAAAGTTCGTGAATTATAAATAAGGATAACAGGATAAGTTTACAAGCGCATAGTTACATCTATGTATGTATGTGGTCATAATAAATTAAACGTTGTGTTAGCCAATTATTTTTCAAGTCTCAATAAAACTGATAGTTCAGTGTTATTAAAAATGAAGCGCTACACGAAAGAACAACGCGTTTTCATTGATGAGTAATATTTTACAAAATAATGAAGACTTGTCAGCTACAGTTCGCAAATTTCGTACAAAATTTGGTCGGGATCTCATCAACTGCGAAGGGATTAATTGAAAAATTCAGAAATATTGGATCAATTAGTGATTTTAAACACTCCGGCCGTCCTTCAACAAATCTTTCAACACAAAACGTCGAAGCAGTTCGTGAGAGTGTTGCTGAGAGTATAGGAACATTAATTTGGCACCGTGGTCAGGAATTGGACATTTCGAGAAGCTCTCTACAGCGCATTCTCACGAAAGATTTGCATCTGCATGCTTACAAAATTCAATTGACTCAAGAACTGAAGCCTAGTGATCGCGCAGAGCAAAGAGAGTTTTTCGAACAAAATATCTTCAGCGATGAGGCTCATTTTCAACTTTATGGCATCGTTAATTGACAAAATTGTCACATTTGAGGTTCAGAAAATCCACGAGTGATTGTTGACAAACAAAAGCATCCATAACGTGTCACTGTTTGGTGCTCGCTATCTCGACATGATAATCCAGTTTTTTGTGCCTAAATTGCAAAATATGGACAACATGGGGTTAAGATGTTTTATTTTTTTGCATCAAAACGGCGCCCCATACGAAGAAAAGGCAAGAGAGATTTTTTGTCACAAATTGAACGAGGAATTCAAAAATGATTTTAATTTGTAATAACTCAGTGGCGTACCATTTTTTCCTTATAAAATTGAGATTATTACCCGTACGCGCACCAATGATGAACATAAAATTCTTAATTGCGTGTCAAAAAATGAGCACTAACTACCTCTCAAAATCGACCAAATTTCATTTGCACATCTCGATCGGTTTCAGAGCAATAAATTAAATCGTCAGTTTATAAGAAAAACTTTGACACCCCGTATCTCGGAAAACAAATCATTTGCGGATATACGTTTATAAGCAAATTGCCATTATTTTCACATGTAGTGTATGTGTTACTGACACCCTGTAAGTATTAAAATTAATTCTAAAACTATTTCCAAAAAAGAAAAGCATGGGAAATTTAAATCCTTTTGTGATTCCTAATATATCTCATCATCTCTATTTCTCTTTATCTCCTGTCAATATTTAATTTGATTGTTTAATATTCACGCACAACATAATTCAATCACACACTTTAATAACACGCTTTATTTATTCTTACCAGTAAACTGGAAAAGCACCATATTCTAAACCGAAATTTACTAAATGTGTAAAAATAAAGGAATTATGTGTGGGGATTTGTAAACGTACGTATGATGTGTATATGGGACATAATTTTATAAAAGTACTAGTAATATTAAATCCATTAGATACAACTGCCTTGAATTATTTCAGCAATCAGTCATCATTTACAGCAGAAAACGTAAAATTATTCAGAATATTGTGTATTGTGAGATTTGTAAAGATTTATCAATTATCTTTGATATAAATGACAATTTTTTGAGTTGAAGAAGAAACGAATTTAATTGGTTCAAATTTCCGAATTTCGTCAAAGACTTTCTTAGATATTTTTTTAAAAAGTTCAGAATACAAAATTTGGGAATTTAGTGGTTTTAGATCTTTCATTTGAAATAATCTGGTGAAGTTACGACATAGGCTTAGCAAATACCCTGTACATACATATATTTGTCGCGTGTTTATAATTAATAGCAAGCATAAATTTCGATGAAGTGCCCGCGGCACGTCCACAAATTTTTTATAATTGACACCCAACAAATACGCTCTTTGATTCTTTTGAAGTTCGATAATTAAACCATATTAAATGTATCAGCTCCCCGAATAGATAAAAGCACTCGAAAATAAACGGCGAAACAAAAAAAGAGACAGTTAAGATGCGGTTTTTATACTGTCGTTATTAAAGTTGGTATAAAGATTTATAACTCGCCGGGACCATATGGGCCCAGCATGTGGAGAGAAATTGTACACCATTAGGAACTTTTTAACGCTTTCACATTTAATTTTTTTTAGTACGGATAACGTTATATAACAATCCCCCGCTGATAGTGATACAATTTGATACACTCGAATAGTATCGTAGGAAATGTTTTTCGAATTGTTACACGCATATGAGCCGAAAGAAGGAAAGAAATAAGCACCACAACAGGCACAACCAAAGTAGAATTCACACGAAATATCACGTCATTGACATTGAGAATGAAGTGAATACGAGAGTTTTAAATTTCCGACATGTTTGAAACTTAAAAAAAAAAAAAATAATTTCTCTAAAACAACATATTAAATGAAGTCAATGTTCCTCCAAACCAGAAATCTAGCTATACAAAGGATATACTGCTCTGTCCGGAATTTGTCAATAAAACACCATATATCCAATTAATCATTAAAATGTATTTTGTCTCCTTCAAAATAGGCTCCAGTAAAAAAAAAACTTAAAACACACCACAGAAATGAGACAACCCCCAAATTCAAAGCCAGAGGCTGTGCGTAAGGGGGCTACACTTTAAAAAACGCGGACAAACGCCAATTATCCATCGACATTGTCAGTGCCGACGCCAGGGATCGAAGCCGGATCAGAATAGGAAGTCTGGCCGAGAAATGCTTGCCATTGCACTCTCGATCGACTACGCTACCATGGCGGTCACTACGCTACCGTGGCGATTTGAAGCCATACATTTTTTCCAATAAACGTCGAACCACTTTTTAAACGCATATTCCGTTTTTTTAAAATCCATATTCCAGTATGGGCTTCAACTCCTTCAGCGATTTTTGTGTTTTGTGGCTTCTATTGACTTGAAACGTGTTCCACTAAGTGATAATTTGATTTTGGGAAAAGGAAAAAGTCGACAGGGGTCATATCCGGCGAATACGGTGGCTACTCGTTGACATTTCTTGAGTTTTTTGGTCAAAAATTAATTCACAGTCATTATGTGGTGCAAAATCCAAGAAATGTCCTTACCATAAATCTGGCATTTTGCGGCGAATATTCTCTCTCAAATGCTCATAATGCCCAGATAATATTCTTTGTTGACTGTTTTTCCATCCGGAAGGAATTATGTGTGGAGAACATCGCGATAATCAAAGAAAACAGTAAACATGACTTTGATTTTTGATCAACTTTGATGTGTTTTTTTTTTTGGTTTTGGCTCATTAGCAATACGCCATTCTGAAATTTGTTGACTCGTTTGTACGTCACACTCGTAAACCCATCTCTCGTCACCCATTATGATGCGTTGTATGAATGTAGAGTCCGAATTTGCTCGTTCAAGCATGTCTTCGGCAACATGTTTGCGATCCTCTTTTCGAAGAGAATTCAGCTCTTTTGTAACAAGACGTGCTGCGACGCGTTTCATACCCAAAACACCAACAAATGGTGAGATATATTTAGTTCATATGCCAGCTCTCTCAAATCACCGCTTTTCGACTGCAGATAAGGAATGATGTTTCTATTACTCGTTTTTCCTTTTGTAACAAACAATCTCCATTTCCTTGATATTTTGATGAAACTGTTAATCCTCTTCCTCGCTGTAGTCTCCGAGATTCTCTGGAAAGTAGTCAAGATGAGAGTCTAGGAAATACAGTTTCAAGTTCACCGGTCAATCCAACTGTTTGAACATTTCCAACAATTCTTCAACTAAATTCTGGTAATCCTCACTCTTTTGACTCCCCAAGAAATTTTGAGCGATTTTCTTGAAACTTAGTCAAACTGCTGTTTTCATTTCATATACTAGATAAGTATTTTTAACATTACAATACATATTAAAGCTTCATTAATTTTCTGATAGCTTTTTACTTTCGATACTGTATTTATGTGTCTAGAGTCTAGGGTACAAGCTGCTAGTTCGCTACTCACAAGTCTCGCCAGCTGTTTGACAAACGAATTCGATTTCAGCACTTCAAAATACATACAGATATGGTCCTGCAGTACCTTCCATTCTCTTTTTTCAATTGGAATTTTTCGTATTTATGGGCGGTTTTTCGGCGATTTGAAAACAGCTGGAGATGATGGAGCAATATCAAATTTGGATTCGGATTAAGCGCATATAAATATGGTCCTGCAATCATTTTCAGTCGGTTTCTACAACATAATGATGATCCGTCCCAAAATGAGATTTTCCGTGTTTCTTCCGTGGCTTCTTCTAGTGGCGTGCGATAGGTGTCGTTTCACCTTTTATCCCCCCTAAATTGTGCGGCACTGTACAAATATTAGTTTTTCGTATGTTTTTGAATTTGCTAGTATTTTTTACGTAAATAATGTATACTTGTTAGACTTCCATAAAATGAGTAATTATCAAGTTATTAACATTTACATTACTGAGGTCACCTTATGCTCCAAAAACNAAACAATCTCCATTTCCTTGATATTTTGATGAAACTGTTAATCCTCTTCCTCGCTGTAGTATCCGAGATTCTCTGGAAAGTAGTCAAGATGAGAGTCTAGGAAATACAGTTTCAAGTTAACCGGTCAATCCAACTGTTTGAACATTTCCAACAATTCTTCAACTAAATTCTGGTAATCCTCACTCTTTTGACTCCCCAAGAAATTTTGAGCGACTTTCTTGAAACTTAGTCAAACTGCTGTTTCAGTAACATTCATTTTTGTGATAAAATTTTCTTCTTTCATTTCCTATACTAGATAAGTATTTTTAATATTACAATATTAAAGTTTCATTAATTTTCTGTTGGCTTTTTAATTTCAATAATGTTTTTATGTGTCTAGAGTCTGGGGTACAAGCTGCTAGTTCGCTACTCACAAGTCTCGCCAGCAGTTTGACAATATGGTCCTGCAGTACCTTCCATTCCTTTTTTACAATTGGAATTTTTCGTATTTATGGGTGGTTTTTCGGCGATTTAAAAACAGCTGGAGATGATGGAGCAATTCTAAATTTGGATTCGGATCTCAGTAATGTAAATGTTAATAACTTGATAATACTCATTTTATGGAAGTCTAACAAGTATACATTATTTACGTAAAAAATACTAGCAAATTTAAAAACATACGAAAAACTAATATTTGTACAGTGCCGCACAATTTAGGGGGGATAAAAGGTGAAACGACACCTATCGCACGCCACTAGAAGAAGCCAATAAATGGTTTCTGCCATATTTATGCATCCTTTAAGCTAGTAAATCTGTCTGTTGAGTTTGATAAAGAAATATTAACTAATACCGGAGCTACAGGAAAAAATAGTTTATTATTTTTAAATTTCAACGCCCTGTATCTCGAAAATGAGCCGCTTTAGGACATATGTTTGAAATGTATGTATGAAACTGCACTTATTTTTGGATTTTTTACATACCATATCCGTTTGTAACACCTATTTATTAACACCCTGTATAGTTCGAGTATTTGGAACAAAACACTTTTTTTGTATTCCTCTGTAATTGAAGGAAGATGGAACGACAGAAATATGAGATATTTCTTTGAATTTAAAAAACATTCGTTTGTATTAATTATATCTATACAGATAATGTTTAGTTTTATTTTGGATAATTATACAGCTCCACAATAAAAAATCGGAAAAATACTGACTATCTACCATATGTTTTCGAGGTCGCTGAATCCGAATCCATTTAACCCCCCCCCCAACGTCAGTATTGTCAGTATTTTTCGTAAGTTTAAAAAATTAGGCCCAAAAACCCAATAAATCCTCTATGCATTGACTACTCAACTCTTATAACCCTATAATCCCATAACCCGTTACGCAAAACCTGGTAAGAACTTATGCGCATTTAAGCCCTGAGTGCTTCTTGAGTCTTAATCCCATATTTCCCAATAATCTCATAACCCCATAGCTTTATAACCTCAAAACCTAGTAAAGAATAGACTTACGCACGAACTCTCATGAATCGAAACGTACATCATTACTACTACAGTACTACTTATTTGTGTGTTTGCAATACAGGGCACCTCCACGTGGTTGACGGTGAGCAACGGAGTTATTCCGTCATCCGACAAGACCTTGGATAACGGCGTTCATACCGTCATGGCAAAGACACAAGCAAAAAATTACAATGCATGGGGTCGGATCCCCAGTATCTAATAGAGCACCCCAAAGGGAACATAAGTCTTCTACGTCCTCGTCGTTGTTCCTGGGTCGGGGTTATGGGGTATCGAGGTTACGAGGTTATGGAGTATAGGATTAACGGGTTATGGCGTTATGGGGTTATAGGGTTATAAGAGTTTAGTGGTCAATGGATAGAGGACTTGTTGGGTTTTTGAGCCTATTTTTGAGGTTATGATAACTCCTAAAGTGGTGGGGGTTAAATGGACCCCGGATTCAGATTCAGCGACTCCAAAAACATATGGTAGACATAGTCAGACCCCAGAAGTAATTTTTTCAATTTTTTTGTGAAGCTGTGTTATTTATTATTATCGATTTACTAGATATTGCTGGTGTAATTCAATGCTAGTTGAAGCATATAGCCCGTAGGTAGTTGTTTCCTTCAATATCAGCAGTCTTGTCTATGAGGTTTATATATCTTTTGGATATCTAGGTTTCTGGTAACGCAGAATTTTGTTTGACTTCATTTGATAAGATTAAAAAGAAAGTTTTGAATTATATTAGTTAATTAATACTTTTAAAATAAAGTAAAAATATTTTAAGCTTGTTTTAAACTAGGTACACATTTTCTTCAATTGTTCTGGAAATTAGTCCACTTTGCGGAAAAGAAATTAATTTAACTTGGCGAGCCGGTTTTAGACTCTTTAACAATATATAATACAGCTAAAATTAGAGTCGCTGCATACATAATATTTGCAATTACGGAACTTGTCAAAACAATAGCATAGCTGATGAATTTTAATGCTAACCTGTTACAGGAGTTTCGTACTAACTTATTATTTCAACTTTAAGAGAACTCGGAATATAATATTAACTGGTTTTATTAGAAAAGTACCTTTAGAAATAAAGAAACTACGAGTGAAACAACTACAGTTAAATTACAATGAAAGTGCAACATAATTACAGAACATATGTTTGTGGAATTAAATGAATTTAAGGTGGCCATATTCCTGGCCGAGAAATAGTGAAATTTCTGGCGTTTTTAGGTACTGAAATCTTTAAAAGTAAAACGTGTAGAACAAAAGTAAGCACAAAAATAAAATTCTTGATGTTTTGTTTATTCATTGTTACCATTTAAATTTACTCAAATAAAATAATAACTAAAAAAAAGCGTTTGTAAAACATGCGTTTGTTGTTATCCTAACCCCACATTTTAAGAATTATTTTCACGTACTTATAAATAAAAGTAAACAATTTTATATGTAGGACTAAGCAAGTAAATGTTATAAAAATATTTACATGTGGAATTATATATAAAAAAGTTAGTATTTTCGTAGATTTCAGTACCTAAAACCTTGATGGTTTGATCGTTTTTTGCACCTGTTTATTCGTTTTACTGCGGCGTCTTTGAAAATACTCAGGTGGCATGACATAACATTCGTATTATTTGATAAGCTTTAGATTATTCAGTTATTAAATGTTTGAAATTATTTGTCTTTGCGGAAAACACTATTTAAAGAATATGGGGCCCTTTTTCTATAAATCGCATTTACAATTTGAAATACACTGTTTTTATCCAGAAAGTATTTTTAAAAATATAGAAGCCAGTAATGCGATTAACGTATAAAATATTTGGAAAAAGGTACGGAATACGATTAATGTACAGGGTGTTTCAGGAAAAGTACTACTAATACACTGCATACACGTTACTTGTTGCCAACAAACGCATTGTGGAATATCAATTGAAATGAAAATTAAACAAACTAAAGTGCCTGTAAAAATATTCTGCAAAGTTTGTTAAAATGCAATTTTTGTGATGAGTCAAATCACGTCAAGTGGTGGTCAATTTTCCACTTGATCATGGAATTTGAGTTCATAATATTTTAATCAAAAGTAGTCATTACCAACAATTATAACCTATAACCATTTTCCAAAATTTTCATTTTAATAACAATTTTTTTTGCGATAAACATTTTCGGGACTTTAAATAAAAAAAATAACTTTGTAAAAACCATTAAATCTGACTTTTTACTTTACTTTAACTTTTTTTAACATTATGTTTATAAATCCTAAAATATTTCATAAAAGCACCTAAATATTAATTAATGTAATTTAGAATTGATATTTGGTTGCAGAACCATTCAGGTTGCAACGAATAACTAAGAAAAAAATATAATTAAGACAAAATTAAATTTAATTAAAACAATAACAGAAACGGAACAAAAATACACTTTTTTCTTATGACTAAAAAATTATGGTGGGTGTTTTTAATAGACCTTCTGGTTATTGTTAATAGACTGTATGTCCTACTCGAGCCTGAATTCCAGCATTCAACCGTCGTGACATTGAGTCAACCAAATTTCTTAATCGTATTCGGGGAATTGCTTCATATTCTTCTTGAAGGGCCAGTCTTAGCTCTTGAAGAGTCTGTGGCATGACTGGTCGACGACGAATAGCCCTCTGAAGTTCATCCCAAAGATGTTCAATTGGGTTAAGGTCCGGGCTGCATGCGGGCCAAGTCTACGAATACCGACCTCGTTTAAGTATTCAGTTACGATTCTTGGAGTGTGTTATCGTGCATTAAAACGAAGCCATCTCCAATAAAATACGAAAATGAAACGACAGCTTCTTGAAGAATATCTTCCACATATCTGCTGGCGTTCAAACCTCCATTATCCACAAATATGAGGTCGGTACGTGCTTCCGTAGAAATGTCCGCCCACACCATAACAGAGCCTCCTTTACTCGTTCAGGGATGGTGCAGTTTGAATATCGATCATTTTGTCTTCTCCACACCCTTTCCCGACCACTAGGTGATCGCAGACAACAACGAGACTCATTAAAAAGAATTTCGCTCCATTGGCGAGGAATCCAATTTACACGTAATCGCGCAAACTGAAGACGTGCCCTTCGATGCTTTACTTGAACCCCTCGCAGTGTTAGAAGGCGATGCTGAAGCTGAATTGCTGTTGACCTGCGATTTCTCAGTGTGTTATTACTCGTTTTCTTCCGTATCCTGGTCGTCAGCCTCCAGATACCGATTCCACGCATCCTGAACGGTAGTACGAGATATTCCCAATGAACGAGACACATAACGCTGACTACGTCCATCTTCAATCAATGCAACAACTTGAGAAGCATCAGCAACATTTAACGCCATTGTTATTGGGTGAAAACTTTCATTGACTGTCAAACTTAATTCCAAAAACAATGTATGTACATAAGCCTACTTGCCTTTTAGAGAACATTAATGATGCATAGTCTGCTGCTGTGTGATTTCCGCGAGCATTTTAATGTCGTTGAAAAGGGAATTTCGGCTTGCAAAATTAAAATTGGGCTTACGTAGATGTGGAACAATCATCTTAAAGTATTGATACACAGCTCCACAAAAAAAGTATCGGATTTGATATTCAGACCCATGTATGTCCATGTATTTTTTTTCGCTGAATCCGAATCTGCCTTCAGATTTGGTCCAACGGGTCTGAGTTTTCGGGAAAATTCAAAAAACAGGTCAAAATTCATAAAAAACGTCATTTACGATCGACAAAAGTTATAAAACATCAAATTAGTCTACCAGCTCACTAGACGTATGATTTTTCACTCGTTTAATTCCAAGCTGGTCCAATTTCATTCAAAAACAGAAAGTAGATCAAAATGCTTAAAAACGCCATTTGCATGGCATAATTCGTGTTGCAGAGTTCTGGATCCATCTTTTTATCCACCCACCCATTTATGAATTCATACATCTTTCTATCCCGTCGTTCATCGCAACAATCTATTTTCTGTTTTTTGAATAAAATTGGACCAGCTTGTCTGACTCTATGATGATAAATTGGAATTAAACGAGTGAAAAATCATACGTCTAGTGAGCTGATAGAATAATTTGATTTTTTGTAACTTTCGTCGATCATAAATGACGATTTTTGTGAATTTTGACCTGTTTTTGAATTTTTCCGAAAACTCAGAGCCGTTGGGCCAAATCTGAAGGCAGTTTCGGATTTAGCGGAAAAATATACATGGAAATACATGGGTCTGAATACCAGATCCGATCCTTTTTTTGTGGGGCTATGTGATGAAAGAGAACTAGCTTAGGTTACTAGCTTATGATCTAAGCAGATAAGGGGACTTTTGTGAAATATTTTAGGGTGGCCGTTTTTTTGCCGCTGAGTGTATATAAAAAATTATTACTTTTATTAATAAACAAAAATAAAATGAATAAATAAATGCAAATATATCCCTAATGGTTTTTATACAATTAATTTTTTAATTTAAAGTCCCGAAAACGTTTATTGCAAAAAAAATTAAAAATATTTTGAAAAACGGTATTATTGTTATAGTCTGTTTGGAACTGAAAGAGAGTAATAAAACCCCGAGATAAGAACCGGCCATGGGCGTGGTAATATTACGTTTCAGGTAATTATCGGGTACCACTAATGCTAACAGGTAATGGGTGTACATTAGTATATTTTACGGGATACATCATAGGGCAGGAGCCAGTGTATTGTGACAGATCAATCCAGTCTTAGAGCTGAATATACGAAGACGTGCTAGTGCAGTAGAGTAAAATTCGACTTGTGTTTAGTGACTATTGTGCCAGTGGATATAATATTGTTTGGGTAAAATGTCGAGCTTATCAGATTACGTACCTGCTAAACGCGTGAAAAGATGTGCGCTGTCTCAGAATGAGAAGATT
>NW_019416810.1:299248-319735 GCF_000390285.2 Anoplophora glabripennis
GATAATTCATCAGAATATTCAGAGGATGAATTTTAATATACCTACTTTTTTATTTTCTTTATTGTACATTTATACAACACTACATTTACTCACCATAATTTGAATTTTCAAAATACATATATTTTTGTGTGGAATAAAAGTCTATTCATTAAATTTAAATAAATATTTTGATAATAATATTGAATAATTTTATTTGAATTACTAAAAACCCTCTTAACCCGGTTATGATGCTTAAAGTAGCCTCATGTTTTGAAATGCTGTTTTTATATTGTTTACTTATAAGAGAAATGGACCGAGAAATTGAAGCGGCATAGACAAAGACGGATTGTCGGGGATTAAATTTTAGCTACCTGCTACAATTTAGTACAGTCCGATCGCACAAAGTTTTTTTAAAAGTACACCTCATCTACACCGAAAATACATAATATAAAAATATTGAATATAAGCACCAGTACTACATTTATTTACTATTTGCATATATAATAAGCTTGTATTACTCTCTTTCATTTCTAAACAGACTATAGTAATGACTACTGTTGATTAAAATATATGAACTCAAATTCCATGGTCAAGTGGAAAATGGGGGATCCACTTGACGTGATTTGGATTATTACTACAATATTTTTAGTTATTTAATTTTCAAACCTTTAAATAACAGCAATAAAAGACGCAACAGTTTAAAATTTCGTTAACAGGAATGAAGAGTACGTTCCTCTTCAGTTCTGCGAAAAATTACATATATTCGAGCGGATATGTTCGACGCGGTTTAATATTTCAACATTTCTCTGGAAACAGCTCCATGTATGTACAGCATCCTCATAGTTGTACATTTTAGATTAAATTGGGCCAATTAATATAATGCTGTATCTCGTCACGTGCAACCGGATCGATAGGATATGTTAAATGATGTGAAAGCTTTTACATACCCTATAAGGTAATACATATTTATTTAATCAGCACGTTGCAAAATTAAAGCTTTTACTTAGATACGATATAGGTATTTTTATGGATATTTCGATATTAAATAACAGTTCTCATTAATATTTTACCATAAAATGTAACGTGGACATGTGAATTCAGTAAATTCAACTAACTACAAATATCCGTTGTTAAAATATTTTCATTATAAATTAGAAAAATTAATTGTATTAGTAGTTAAATTTAATATAATCCACTAAATACAGACGAAAACCAGCCGACACTAAACTCGAATAACACAGCCTCACAAAAAAAAAGTGGTAGATCCGAAAGACAAGACCATGGTATCCATATGGTTTTGGGGTCGTTGAATCCGAATCCGGTGTCCGTTTGACACGATTAGCTCTGGTTTAAGGTCAGTTCAAGGTCAAATGTAGAGAATCAATTGCCAACAAAGTAAACCTACATATCCAAACGTTTTTGATGTTGCTGAATCCGAATCCGGCGTTCGTTTGGCCCGACCAGGTCTGGGGTAAGGTCAGATTAAGGTCAAATGTAGAAAATAAATTGCCAACAAGGTAAACCAATACCTATACATTGGGGTCGCTGAATCCGAATTCGGGGTCTATTTGATCCGATCAGGTATGCTAAGTACTCTAAAGTTCTAAACTCAATCAAAGTGAGCAAGGAGTTTTTGTGAATACCGATTGTTGGCCCAGTATTATTGTGATGATTCTCACAAATTTGCCATTTATGTTGTTCGAATTTGATCCTATGTAAGACTACCCTCAAATTACGGCACTCTTGTTTCAATGTGCTACAGGTATGGCTACATACACATTTGTATTATGCAGTAGAACAGCTTTCTTGCTTCATTGATTTGACGAATCAATGAACAGTCCACTCTACTCGTTAGGTTTATAACATCCATGTTTGAAGTGATTCATCCAACAATATCATTGTAGTAACCTAAGGAAAATTCTTCATCATTAGAAAAATATTCCTTATTTCTGTACTGATAGTAAAAAGCTTTCACTTTTCCGGCTTGCTTAATATTTTTTTTAGCCGTGATATTAGGAATTCTGCTCTATTCTCTGCCAGGCCCAAACCTCGAACAGTATTTACTTTTTTTTGTGATATTGTTCCTGTCTTTTTCAGAACGTGATATGGAATATATTCGTCATCACTAATGATAGTTTTATTGCCACCCAAATTTCCTCCTTCTTTAATATCTTGGTGAAACCTTTCTCTCTGCTCAAACCCAATCAAATTTTTCACTTAGGTTTAAAACAAAAAAATTTGTACAAGCATCTTTCGTATGTTGATTGACATTTTTCTATTAGAAAGTATTTAATAGACCTGATCAGTTCAAACGGACATCAGATTCGGATTCAACGACCCCAAAAACGTATAGATACGTAGGTTTATTTTGTCGATAATTGATTTTCTACATTTGACCTTGAACTGACCTTAAACCAGAGTTAATCGCGTCAAACGGACACCGGATTCGTATTCGGCGACCCCAAAACCATATAGATATCTTGGTCTTGTCTTTCGGACTTGCCACTTTTTTTTTGTGGGGCTGTGTAACAAAAGAGCACTTTAATCCCAAATACTGAAAATGGACTCAAATTCGGATATAATGCTATGCTACAGGGCGTGGCGTGTATAATCTATAAAGATTAAATTACAGCTTCCTGATGATATTTGTAATAGAAAAGTCTTATACGAAAAAGTTCTATCTTTCTATCGCGTTTTTTTTGTAAATTAAGTTCATTTATTCAACGAAAATGGAGGCCGACCCTGTTATTTATTAAAAACTTTGAAAATGTTTTTATGCGACCCGAGATGCAACCTTATAATTTAAGTCGGTATAATCTGATAATAGTAATACTAAAAGAAGGTTAGGTTACATTGTCAAAAAATTTGTGCAGTCGACTGATTTTATATTTGTATTGAATTCATTATTCACTTAATTATTAAATATTAAGCATCGTCCATTGACTCATCAGTGTTAAAAAGTGAAAGATTTCAGAAAAAAGTTTTTATTTTGTAATTCTACGATAGTGACAGTGTAATTTTTATAAAGAAGTAAAAATTAAGAATAACGTGCCGACTACATGGTGCAGCCGGAGAAAATGCGCTAGCGGCGACTAGGTTGTACCGGAAACGATGGCCACAACGTCACCCCCCATGTGCAAATACAATCCTACAGTGCGTTCAGAGGCTGCGAGATACGGGAAGTGTTATTCCTCGAGGACAAGAATGTGGTCAGCAAGTGAACCTTAATGTTGAAGATGCAGTGTTGGAAAATCTTGACGAAGACCCCACAATTAGTACTCGCACAACAAGTAGGACCGCACCGTACATCGCATCTTAAGGCGTCAACTGTTGCACCCCTATTATCTGCAACCAGTTCAACAGATTTTACCGCCGAATTGTGATCAACGAATGCGCTTTTGCAGATGGTTTTGTCGACCATGTGCCAATCCTGTGTGACAATGTGACTTTCCTGCTTTTGTTTGTGTAACAGATGAGGTGACATTTACCCGTGATGAAGTGAATTTCCATATATGGGCCGATGAAATCCTCACGCGATTAGGGAAACTCATTTTCAACATCGGTTTTCGGTAAATGTTTGGGCTGGCATAATAGGCGATATACTTGTGCGTCCCTATTTATTTGAAGGGCGACTAAATGGACCAACATATGCTGACTTTTTGGAGAACTGGTTGTCTGAATTATTGGACGATGTGGCAATACAAGTTCGGTCACGCATGTTTTCCAGTACGCGAGAAGTAACGACACTTTTGAATTAAATGTTTCCTCAGCAATGGATTGGACGCTTTGGTTCTGTGCCGTGGCTACCTCGATCACCCGATCTAACTCCAGTGGAATTTTATTTTTGGAGTCACTTGAAGTCATTGTTTTACAATACTCCAATTGCTACGGTAGAATTACGAAACCGTATACTTGAAGCTGCTGTCACGATTAGGGGAATACCTGGAATTTGGGAAAATATTCGCCAAATTGGATGCGTCGGTGCCATGCCTGTCTAGAAATGGTAAGTTTTATTTAGTTTTGTTTCATATTTTAATGGAGTTTGTTTAGTGCACGCAGTTAGCAACTACAGATGCTTACGGATGTGGTTTTGTTTGCGAACTCTTGCAGTAACAACAATGCATTTAAGATAGTAATTACTATTAATTATTATAANGTACATTTTAGATTAAATTGGGCCAATTAATATAATGCTGTATCTCGTCACGTGCAACCGGATCGATAGGATATGTTAAATGATGTGAAAGCTTTTACATACCCTATAAGGTAATACATATTTATTTAATCAGCACGTTGCAAAATTAAAGCTTTTACTTAGATACGATATAGGTATTTTTATGGATATTTCGATATTAAATAACAGTTCTCATTAATATTTTACCATAAAATGTAACGTGGACATGTGAATTCAGTAAATTCAACTAACTACAAATATCCGTTGTTAAAATATTTTCATTATAAATTAGAAAAATTAATTGTATTAGTAGTTAAATTTAATATAATCCACTAAATACAGACGAAAACCAGCCGACACTAAACTCGAATAACACAGCCTCACAAAAAAAAAGTGGTAGATCCGAAAGACAAGACCATGGTATCCATATGGTTTTGGGGTCGTTGAATCCGAATCCGATGTCCGTTAAACAGGGTCAGCTCTGGTTTAAGGTCAGTTCAAGGTCATATATAGAAAATCAACTGCCAACAAACTAAACCTACGTATCTATACGTTTTTGGGATCGCTGAATCCGAATCGGGTGTCCGTTTGACTCGATCAGATCTGGTTTAAGTTTAGTTCAAGGTCAAATGTAGAGAATCAATTGCCAACAAAAGTAAACCGATATATTTATACGTTGTTGGAGTCGCTAAAAACGAATCCGATGTCCGTTTGATCCGATTAGCTCTAGTTTAAGGTCAGTTCAAGGTCAAATGTAGAGAATCAATTGCCAACAAAGTATACCTATGTAGGTATACTTCGTAGGTATGTACCTATATGTTTTTGGGGTTGCTGTATCCAAATCCGGTATCCATTTGACCCTATAAGATCTGGATTAAGGTCAGTTCAAGGTCAAATGTAGAGAATCAATTGCCAACAAAGTAAACCTACATATCCAAACGTTTTTGATGTTGCTGAATCCGAATCCGGCGTTCGTTTGGCCCGACCAGGTCTGGGGTAAGGTCAGATTAAGGTCAAATGTAGAAAATAAATTGCCAACAAGGTAAACCAATACCTATACATTGGGGTCGCTGAATCCGAATTCGGGGTCTATTTGATCCGATCAGGTATGCTAAATACTCTAAAGTTCTAAACTCAATCAAAGTGAGCAAGGAGTTTTTGTGAATACCGATTGTTGGCCCAGTATTTTAGTGATGATTCTCACAAATTTGCCATTTATGTTGTTCGAATTTGATCCTATGTAAGACTACCCTCAAATTACGGCACTCATGTTTCAATGTGCTACAGGTATGGCTACATACACATTTGTATTATGCAGTAGAACAGCTTTCTTGCTTCCCTTTGACGAATCAATGAACAGTCCACTCTACTCGTTAGGTTTATAACATCCATGTTTGAAGTGATTCATCCAACAATATCATTGTAATAACCTAAGGAAAATTCATCGTTCAAAATATTCCTTATTTCTGTATTGATAGTAAAAAGCTTTCACTTTTCCGGCTTGATTAATATTTTTTTTAGCCATGATATTAGGAACTCTGGTCTATTATTTCTGAACGTGTCGATATGGTGTTAATGTATTGTGCAGTCGGAGAAAATGCGCCCGCGGCGACTAGGTTGTACCGGGAACGATGGTTACAACGTTGCACCACTTGCACCCCTATCATCTGCAACCAGTTCAACAGATTTTACCCCCGGATTGTGCTCAATGAATGCGTTTTTGCAGATGATTTTTACGACAATGTGCCAATTAAGTAGACTTTTCTGCTTGTGTTTGTGTAACAGATGAGGCGACATTTACCCGTGATGAAGTTAATTTCCATATATGATCCGATGAAAATCCTCACGCGATTAGGGAAACTAATTTTCAACATCGGTTCTCGGTAAATGTTTGGGCTGGCATAGGCGATGTACTTGTGGGTCCCTATTTCTTTGAAGGATGACTAAATGGATCAACATATGCTAACTTTTTGGAGAACCGGTTACCTGAATTATTGGACGACGTGGCATTACAAGTTCGGGCACGCATGTTTTATCTTCAAGATGGGGCCCCTCCACACAGCACTCGAGAAGTAACTTTTGCATGAAATGTTTCCTCAGCGATGGATTGGACACTTTGGTTCTGTGCCGTGGCTACCTCGGTCACCCGATCTAACTCCAGTGGACTCTTATCTTTGGAGTCACTCGAAGTCTTTGGTTTACAATACTCCAATTGCTACGGTGGAAGAATTGCGAAACCGTATACTTGAAGCTGCTGACACAATTAGGGGAATACCTGGAATTTGGGAAAGTATTCCCCGAAATTGGGTGCGTCGGTGCCATGCCTGTATCCGCGTTAATGGGAATCAATTTCAACATTTTCTAGAAATGGTAAGTTTTATTTCATTTTGTTCCATATTTAATGGAGTTTGTTTAGTGCACGCAGTTGACAACTACAGAAATCACAAAAATAGAACTTTTTCGTATAAGACTTTTCTACTACAAACATCGACAGGAAGCTGTAGTTTAATTTTTATAGATTATACACGCCACACCCTGTATAAAGGAAATTCACGCTCCTAGAACCACTTGTAGTTGCTAGTTACTATGTCAACTTCAATACACTCACAAAAAAGGGGAGTTTTCACTGTGTTCCCGACATTTTTGGCCGATGAGAATGAGGGATTCGTATTCAGCACCCTAAAATTAGTAAAAAAAGAAGCATTGCACACTTTCCCCCGAATGGACAGAAAATGCCCATTTTTTAATACCTACCTATTGTTCTTTGGAACGAATACATTGAAGATGAATTTTTCGAGACAAAACATCTGAATCTGGTTCGGGCTGAGGCAATACAGTATTGGGAGGTCATGAAGGCATGCAAAAAATGTAATAAAATTTCCAGGGTAGTATTTAAAAAAATGAAGTTGATGATGGTCCTGGAGAAACGAAACCTTACATATAAAAACTGATTATGTCATTCGATAGAGGATAAAAAGTGGCCTTGAGAAAGTGTTCTTCTTTTTTCAATATCACCTCAAACAAGCCTAAAATGAAACAAAGGGATTTCCAAAATTTCGTTTTTTTTTTCAAATATTTGGAAAACTAATCACATTAGCCTTGATTTTTTAGAGCATAATATTGGTTCCCTGATTACGCAACTTTGCCCCTATTTAAGCTAGTTTGTATCTCTTACCGTTTTCGAGATCCCTGTAGTGAGAAGCGAATTTGTAACAGCCTGTATATTTCGATTTTTTATTCTGCATGTTTGTTTTCAAACGATATAACACATATTTACAAAAAAAAATATAAGAAGAAATATTATTATTTTTTCATATTTCAAATACATTATAAGAAAATTCTTGCCATACATTTGCTTGAACAAACTGTTCGTATCACTTACACAATTTTGTTATGAGACAGTTGAATTATAAAAAAATCATGTTACTATTCTATTTTTTGTCTAACTGTTGACTAGTAGAAGAGACCCCGTAAAATTATCCAAGTTGACTACCTACCTTGTATATGCATATTTTAAAACTGCCTGCAATAAAAACTGTTACGTTTTATGATTATGATTNAGATAAATTTTTCGAGACAAAACGTCTTAATCTGGTTCGGGTTGAGGCAGTACAGTATTGGGAGGTCATGAAGGCATGAAAAAAATGTAATAAAATTTCCAGGGTAGTATTTAAAAAATGAAGTTGATGATGGTCCTGGAGAGACGAAACGTTACATATAAAAATTGATTATGCCATTCGATAGAGGGCAAAAAGTGGCCATGAGAAAGTGTTCTTTTGCAATATCACCTCAAACAAGTCTGAAATGAAACAAAGGGATTTCCAAAATTTCGTTTTTTTTCAAATATTTGGAATACTAATCACGTTAGCCTTGATATTTTAGAGCATAATATTGGTCCCCTGATTACGCAACTTTACCCCCATTTAAGCTAGTTTGTATCTCTTACCGTTTTCGAGATCCCTGTAGTGAGAAGCGAATTTGTAACACCCTGTATATTTCGATTTTTTATTCTGCATGTTTGTTTTCAAACGATATAACACATATTTACAAAAAAAAATATAAGAAGAAATATTATTATTTTTTCATATTTCAAATACATTATAGAAAATTCTTGCCATACATTTGCTTGAACAAACTGTTCGTATCACTTACACAATTTTGTTATGAGACAGTTGAATTATAAAAAAATCATGTTACTATTCTATTTTTTGTCTAACTGTTGACTAGTAGAAGAGACCCCGTAAAATTATCCAAGTTGACCTACCTACCTTGTATATGTATATTTTAAAACTACCTACAATAAAAACTGTTACGTTTTATGATTATGATTTTGAGTTTAAAAATGCAACATATATCGTGCATGCATGAGGACAGTGGCAACAGTCGTAAACGGATGTACGCCGAGTAAACGATTCTAATATATTATCGTTTTAAAAACGACGCCTCAGCGTTCGTGATGGATTGAACTGTCTGTGAGGACAGGCCTAATTTGTATTTCGTAAAAAGTGATAAATTTTTAATCTGCATATCCGAGTGGAACGCCTGATTCGAATGAAAATATTTATCTCTGTTCCAGGTAGAAATATTACATAAAAAAACTTCCGCCTCGAATAACAATTTTTCTTTTCGGAAGTTTGTTGAGGATTTTCCACGACCAAATTACCGTTGCCAGGTTTTTTAATTTTGTGTGCTGTAAGATTTCTAACTTCAAGATTTAAAAATATAGCCGTACCTGATTGGTAGGTAATAATTTAAAAACATAACATAAAATCAGAACATAGACATGGACATGGAACAAAGACACGGAAGATTGAGAGAATATTTGATAGAACAAAAGTAATGTACACATTTTGGTAAAGGGGCTATTCACAATTTTCCATATGGTTTTCACTTAAATTTGATTTGATCTTATTAGTGGTTCAGAATTGATAGATAAATATTTAGTTTTTTAATATTGTAAAGCTTTGCTTGTTCTTTTGTTAAATATTATTTGAAATTAATATTTTCAATAAATGTGAAAGTATTAGGAGCTTATACGAGGTTTGTCCGGAAAATACGTATAAAAGTGGAATAATAACTTTATTTTACAATTATTCGGGTATTTCAATATGGTCTCCTTCAAAGTACTCCCCCTGAGACAAGATGCACTTCTGCCAACGCCGTTTCCACTGCTGATAAGATCACTGAAAGTCTTCAGTTGTGAGGCTCTTCAGTTGCCGTGTCGTTGCTGCCTTGATGGCTTCCACATTCCCCAAGTGCAGCCCCCGAATCACCATTTTGCATTTTGGGAACAGGAATAAGTCGCAAGGGGCTAAATCGGGTGAATAAGGTGGATGTTCTGTCACGGTGATTGAGCTTCGGGCCAAAAAGTCACGCACAACGAGAGACGTATGAGCAGGCGCGTTGTCGTGATGAAGGATCCACCTGCCCCCTTGTGCCAAATCCGGTCGAACTCGGGCCACACGAGCTTTGAGACGTCTGAAAACTTCAACAGAAATTTCCGGTCACTGTCTGGCCAGGAGGGACAAATTCCTGATGAACAATGCCCCTAGAATCAAAGAAAACAATCAACAGTGTTTTCACAATGGACCTTGATTTTCGCGACTTTTTTGTTCTTGGTTCCCCTGCTTGCTTCCACTCCTTGCTTTGAGATTTCAGCTCCACATCGAATTCGTAGAACCAAGACTCGTCTCCAGTGATAACCCGGTTGAGAAAGTCCTGCCTTTCCTCTGCTTCCAACCAATCCTCACAGCAAGCAACCCTCCTTGCTTTCTGTTCTGGAGTCAAGAGCTTCGGAACGATTTTCGCACACAATTTTTTCATTTTAAGTTTTTCAGTCAGAATTTCGTGGACGATTGTTTTGGGGATTTACAGATCCTCAGCTATCATTCTAATTGTCAATCGACTTTAAGAACACAAACCCGAATTCGTTCAACATTTCCCTCAGAACTCGATGTGGAGGGGCGTCCTGAGCGAAGGTCATCTTTCGGGTCTTCTCGGCCTTCTCGGAACCTTTTTAACCACTTGTTGACGGTAGGTTCCTTCAGAGANTAATTTTCCTGGTGTATAAGTTGCACATGCATTAATAGAAAATTTTTGTAAAATTTTACTATTATATCTTTTTTGGTAAATTTACCGGTACCATTTGTACTACTTCTTTTGAAAACAATCTGTATATGTTTTCGTTACCCCAAGAGCTCAATTAAAAAATATACTTTTCTTTCTTGTAGCTTCAGCCTGATTTACACATTTTTCATTCAAATAAAAAAAAATTACAATTGGTAGTGTACTCTTGGCGTAAACAATATAAGTTCTTTATCAACAAGTCTATAAAACTACTTATGAATTAATATGACTCACCTTCATTAATAAGAAGCCTTGATCTAGTGCCTCTTGCGGCATCATTTTTATTTATCAGACTACTTTGATTGAAATATGAAATTATAATGTTTAAAATGCTTGTAACTTCTAAACAAAAACGAATCGGACCTATATTCATAAAAGAAAAAATGTTTTAAATTAACCCAGCTACACTCTGTCAAAGTTTGTCATAGAGCTTGTAAAACGCCCTGTGCGACCTATGAGTGTGACTCAGTCCTGAAAAGTTATTGGGGGTAGAAGTCCTTCTAAGAGTATAACTGATGATATTGTTAAGATAATTAGTCGGTATTAGTCGGGTGGTTGTCTGCGTTTTTTCAAGTGTAGCCCCCTTCCGCACAGCCTTTGGCTTTGGATCTGGGGGTTGTCTCATTTCTGTGTGTTTATTAAACTTTTTGCTGTAATTATTGCTAGCACAAAATAAGCAATGTCATAAAATGTATTAACATTTTCCCGAGATTTCACATTTTAATTGTTTTCTTTCTTGTTTCTCAAAAATAAATATCATCATAAATTTACTTTCATATTTGCCGTACAAATCCCTACTAATATTATAAATGTGAATGTAAGTTTGTTTGTTACGCTTTCACGCGAAAACTACTTAACCGATCATCATGAAACTTTGTACACATATTCTTGGAGGTATTAGAAGTAACATAGGATACTTTTTATAAAAAAAAATATTTTTTACGAAAGATTTTCTATCACTGCGAGCGAAGCCGCGGGTAAAAGCTAGTTTAATATAAACGAAAAAGTAAAAAGAAAGGTTTATTGTACTTTAATCGTTTTTTAATTAACGATTACGCTAAAGTAGAAATATTAAATGTTTTCAGCATTTTTAAAGATATTTTGTTCAAATTTCTTAGATACTTTTACATAGAAAAATAAAGAATTGTGTTCTTATATTTAAGAAGAGGGTTATGTTCATAAAAATTTGAAAACTAGTTCTAGAAACACAATATTAATAGCTGTACTAAACGTTTTAGAAACCGTGTTCATAAATTTTTTTATCTCGAGATGGCACTGATTTCACTGAACCTTTGAGCTGAGCTTTTCTATACTAAATGGGCATTTCGAGTATGGTTAACTGTTGCCTTTTTATTTACAGTTTATAGGTTTTGCTTTGCCTAAGTACTTTTTTATAGATATCCTTGAAGTAGCTAGTTTTTTATCCTCAGTGGACGTTGACTCCAGATTGATAATTTTTCACAAAAATTTTCAACAAGGTTTCCAATTATTGAGAAAATTTATTTATTCTGAAAAGTTGATTAATAATATACATGTTTAAAATATGTGAATGAATACAGGGTTTTGAATTTTGAAAATTTAGGATACCGGGTTTTCGGGCATGCCTTTCTCAACTAAAATAATGGCGTCCACGTATCACTTCCGGTTATACCGGAAGTCGCCATCAAGTTGCTATTTTAAATGGAACACCCTATATATTATTGCAATTTTGGATTCTACGTGTTATTTTAGGTGGACTTTTATGAAGTTTCCCTATTCCTAAAATTAAACGTTTTCGAGATATTTAATTTTTTTTTTAAAATGGAGAGAAACAGTGACTAGCTTCAAACCATGTGTATTTTATAGTAAGAAAGATAAAGCAACAATATTTATAGCGGGGATAGCTAGACCCCTAAGCTTCCCATTCATACTTTCAAAGTAGCTTAATTGCATACAGCAAATCAAATTACAAATCATGTAATTTCTTAAGAGGATAGCTGTGGAATTTTTAGCAAAACTTCAGAACAAACAACTAAACTGTCAATTTGTTGTTAGTCTCTTTCAGTGACAGTTTAATTTAGTGTTTATACGAAATGGAAAACAATACATATTCAAATGCTGATATTTTAAATTTATTATTCATTCACGGACATCCCAATGGGATTATAATCAGATCATGAACAGTTTTTAATGAGACATATCCAAATTTATCACCAATGAGCAGAAAAAAGTTAAGAATTCTAGCAAATCAACTAAACTAGAGTATGGTCGAATTTGTGCAGAAAGAATTTTACCAAAACCAATAACTTCAAATGAAGATAATGTAATAAATGTGCTAGCCTATTTTAATGTTCATCCAGAATCCTCAAATAATGATATGCATCCATACAAATTTAAACTACTTTCTGCTCTTCATCCGGGTGACGCCGTGCAACGTGTACAATTTTGTGAAACGATGTTAGTGCGATACCAAGAAGATCCACAATTTTTGGTATTTTTAATAGACATAATACTCATTTGTGGTCATCTGAAAATCCTCATGTTATCCGGGAAAGAAACTTTCAAAATAAATTTAGCGTAAATGTTTTTTGTCTAATTAAAGATAATCAAATTTCTTACCATATCTACGAAGAAAATTTAAATGCCGACAGATATCTCAATATTTTGCAAACGGTTGTGGCAGATTTTCTAGATGATGTCAATTAGACGGAGCTCCACCGCACTGTCTCAATCAAATCGATCAACAGCTGACTGAAATGTTTGAAGATAGATGGATGAGACGCCCGACCTCACTCCATTAGATTTTTATGTTCGGGGAGTAATAAAGCAAAAAGTTTATTCTACATCAGTTGCTTCAAAAGAGGATTTGATTGCTCGAATACGAAGAGCGTTCCATGAATTGCCTTGCAGCTGAAATAGCAAAAGCGGTGACTGATGGTGTTATCTCTAGAATCCACAAGTGCTTAGCTGTTAATGGGGGTCATATTGAACACTTATGACATTTTTAAGTCATTTTTTTAATCTTAGTGCATTATTATTATCAACATACATAATTAAAATTGTATATTACTATGCATGAAGTTGATTTTTTAGAATTCTTCTTAACTTTATTCTGCTTATTGGTGGAAAATTGGGATATGTCTCATTAAAAACTGTAAATGTTCTTCTTAGAATCCCATTGCCACGTCTGTGAATAAATAATAATAAATAACTGGTGATAGTTTAGTTGTTTGTTTTGAAGTTTTGTTAAAAATTCCACAGCTATCCTCGCAAGATATTACACGAATTTGGGTGATTACACAAAAAATAGTAGATAACTTAAAAACTAGAAGAGATAGGTATAGATACTGTTCGAAAGAGAATAAAATTGTGCATCAGAATATAGAACAACATACAGGATGTTTCATTAAAAAAAAACGACCTATGAAGGTTTGAAGTTAACTAAACGTGGCATTACATTTCTAGCACCGTATATGTAATTAAACCACTTTGAAAGTATGGATGAAAAGCTTAGGGGTCTAGCTATTCGCTCTATAAATATTGTTGCTTTATCTTTCATACTATAAAATACACATGGTTTGAAACTAGTCACTGTTTCTCTCCATTTTTTGAAAAAAATTAAATATCCCGAAAACGGTTTATTTTAGGAATAGGGAACTTCATAAAAATCCACCTAAAATAACACGTATAATCCAAAATTGCAATAATATATAGGTTGTTTCATTTAAAATAAGCAAGTTGATGGCGACTTCCGGTATACCGGAAGTGGTACGAGGACGCCATTATTTTAGTTGAGAAGGGCATGCCCGAAAACCCGGTATCCCAAATTTTCAAAATTCAAATCGAAGTAGTCTCAGAAATAATTCTAATGGGCCATCACCGTGAGACACTGTAAATATAACAAAAGGACAATGTTGTCCAGATATCCGTTCTGGTTAATGAACTGCAAGATACTAGAGTCGACGTTCAATCACACCCATGGTGGGCTCCGCTATAGTCTTGATATTCGCCTTAGCGTCTTACTTTTAATCTCGCCGGATTTTTCGTCTCCTTGGGTGAACTCGAACCTTATTGGTATCTAAGCTTGTCTTTCGTTGTGATGATTTATCATGTTTATTTTCTAAAATTCATAACTGACTCGGACATCCTACGCATCAATTTTGTTGTAAGGGCATTTACAATTATCTTCTAAATATTTGAACATCGAAAGTCAAAAAGCTGCACCCGCGTTTGCAAAGGTATAATAAATTTCCCGCAAGTGTCGTCGTCAGAAAAATCTACGGCAATATTTTGAGGTACGCCATGCTATTTTTCTTTCCACCAGATGCCATAAATTTGTCTTTACTCCTGATTATTTAGTACTAATCGCGTGGTCGTGCTAAGTCCCCAGGTTGTTTATATAGTTATAAATATTAAGTCTTTACATTGTCATAGTTTATAGTTCGATCAACAGCTGGTGGCGATAACATCCGCGCCCGACCGAACGGATTTAGGGCCGGCGACGGCGTTCGTGAAGTATGTGTGTAGGTACGCGATTTTTCGTGATAGAATTAAGCATAACCTGCGTCCGCGAAGAGAGAAATATTTCTGATCTGGCCCGCTTCCAAGCTTTACAAAACCTAGACAGCGTTGGATTAATCGGCCTGAGACAAGCGACAAGACTCAAATTAAATTCCGCAATCTCTATAGAACCCGCGAGCGGGCCTTATTCCGCGGGATTTATAACAATATTAATAGAAGTTAAATTTATGCTAGTCTGGGTCTAAGGACTTGTGGAGCGTCTCTTCGATTTCGTGCAAAAAGTGATAATGGATGATGTATTATCCCGGTTCCACACTTGCCTGGACGGGTGACGGGTAATAATATTGTTAAAGTTTTATTTATTTTCTATTTGTTTATTTCAAATTTATGCTAAATACACAACAGTGTCAAAAGAAAAAAAAAAGAAAAATCATCATGAAGTATACAGTTAATAAAGATACAATTAATTTACAATTAAAATAATATAAAAGTATAATTTACAAACAATAAAATATAATTTAAGTAATAAAATACAATAAATAAACAATAAAATATAATTTCTAAATAATAATAGATATAATTTACAAATAATGAAATACAGTGTTAATGAACTTATGTCAAATATTTTTGCCATGCCCGTTATGTCAATATGAGGTAAATACACGGATTTGTTGTGAGTAAAATGTAATTTTAAAATCTGACATACCTGAACATTGCAAGGAGCCACCTTTTGAGAACTGCTGATTTTCATAGAAGATGTACGATGTACACACCGTTTGCTTGCACACAAGCTTCAGCGCGATGTATCCAATTCGCTCGCACGCGTTGCAACATTGCCACGTCCTCTCGAATAGTATTACAAAGTAGGGAAGTCGGGAAAAGTAATGTTCAGATTTACAAAGTCGTACAATCTCCGAAAAAAATGAGCGGGGGCTCCGTCATTCAGTAACCACATATTTTGTCGAACATTTAATGGCACGTCTTCCAATAACTCTGGCAAGCGATTTTGCAAAAAATCTAGATATGAAGCACCGTCTAAGCGTCTAGGCAATTCAAAAGGTCATATTAAAGTGTTATTAACGACACCGGCCCACATGTTCACTGAAAACTGTTGCTGAAAGGCACCGCGACGTATTTCGTGTGGATTTTCGGTAGTCCAGTGGTGAGTGTTGTGTACGTTACGTACACCATTTCGACTGAAACATGCTTCATCTGTAACAAGTATTTGCGTTGTAAATTAAGGATTTCTTGCATGTTCCTGAAGCAACCATTCGCAAAAACCTCGATGTGTGGAAAAGCCTCAGGAGTAAGCGCTTGAACTCGTTGTGTATGAAATGGGTACAACTGAGCTTCTCGTAATGTCCGCCACACAACATTAAATAAATGCGCCATTTTCAAAAGAAAACTTGGAAATGCGGCTATTAAAAGTACTCTCGAAAAACAGCACAGCAATCACTACAACAATGTATTTCAAACGGACTTTCCAATATAGTCCGGCTCCATAAAAAACCTACAAACTCGTAAAAAGTGTTACAGAATTTTTTGCAACTACTCGCCGCGATAAAATATTTGTATTTCAGCAGTTCCAAAACAGTTTTAAACACATTTTTAATCAGCTTTTTCTCTATGATCTTAAACTTCCGATACAAGCTTGTGACATCAGTTAACTCAGTTTTTGCTCCTTTTTCACCCCTTTAAATTTTATGTTCATTAACACCCTGTATATAAAATAAACAATAAAATATAATTTACAAAGAAAAATAATTTACAAATAAAATATAATAGAAACAAAGACAAAATCAACGTATTCAAACAATAAGAGACTTAAATAAAAGATAGTTTGAACTATGTTATCTTGAAAATTGTTAAAATTTACATTTAAAAACTCATTAAAAGACAAAAAAAGCACTATTTAATTTAAAAAATTGTCTTTAGTATAAACATCGTTTTCCGTTCTAGTATTAAACCAATCGAATTGGCTTCTACTGCAGAAATTGTGCAAATTGTTTTTAACAAGGAAAATTCGCTGAAATATGTAAATATATGGAACAGTCAGAATGTTTAAATCAATAAACAATTTTTTTGCAACAGTCTCTGTATTTTAATTAAGCATACCTACTACACATACGTACAGCTTTTTGTTGGATAACAAAAACATGTGTGCTAGAGGATGCATGTTCCCATACCATAATAACGTACGATTTAACAGAATGAATCAGGTCGTTAGGTCGTAAAATCGGTAAGCAAATTTCTATTTACTTCAGAGAAGATAAAGTAGCTTTGAAATTTTTTAACAAACATCAGTATGATGATCCATACAAACAACAAGAAATTTGATATATTGAGGATTATTTGTGCCATTCAAGTAACGAAAGCTGAAGATCATAGTTTCAGTCTTGGACATGCAAGCGGTCATATTATTACTGAAAAAACAGTTTGCTAACGATTTTAACAAATGTATGTCAATAAGTGAAATAGATAAATTTGAATTTGTTCTACAACACTAGTGTCAACTGCGAAAAGTATGCTTACATAAAATATTACTGTGAAAAATGTTAGGTAGACATTAATATAAATTTAAAAAAGTAAAAGACCCAAGATCGAACTCTGCGGAACACCACATCTTACTTCCAAAGTATTTGAATGGTTTCGAGACTTAAATTTGTAAAAATGATAGATGTATCTTTCTTGTAGGCCCTTGTGAAATCCATAGGAGGCAAAAAGTTTATTTATCATTTCTATAATAATACTTTCTTAATTTTTATTTAAAATATATATAGCTACTCCGTCGGATCAGTACAACAAAATTCAGAGACAAGACAGAGACAAAATTCAGAGACATTATTACGTACATATTTATATATATATCTCGCGAAGGTGTTTTAAAAACCTTATTTTTTAAAACCCCCATAAAAAAATCGAGGTGTGTTAGATCTGGCGACTTTCCGGGCCACTGAATGGGTCCATTAAGCCCAATCCATTTTTTTGGGGAAGTGTTATCTAAATATTGCTGCACAATCCTGGCCTTGTGGGGTGGAGCCCCGTCGTACTGAAACCATAGGTTTCTCCTTAGCTCCAAAGGCACATTCTCCAGAAGTGCAGGAAGTTCTTCTTATAGAAAATTTAGGTAACTTTTACTGTAAATGTATGGTGCGGCATCATCGGCAGGCATTTATTTATTCCAATATGGCCTTGATTTTGGACTGGATTTACAATGTGGGGATTTTCAATGGACCAGTAGTGTTCATTGCGCCTGTTTGGCAAACCATTACTGACAAACCGACTTTCGTCCGCCCAAAGAACGTGCGGAAAAAGGTTCTGATCAACAGCTTCTACATTTACTACAATTTGCACTTTCAAATTCAATCTATTTTCAATGTGACGCTCAGGCAAATACTCCAAATTGTGAATTTTGTAATCATTATAGCCATTAGTCTTTCAAATTCATTGAACGGCTGAATTATCCAAATTCAATTCCCGGCTAGCCTGCCGTATATAATTTCGTGGATTTTCATATTTTCATATTAAGTAATGAGAAGTACTTTGTGACATTTATGCACTTTAAACAACGAACATTTAATTATTTTTTCCTTCCACTGCTAATGTGATTTTTAGGTGGTATTTCTTTTGAAACTTTTTAGGACGATATTGCTTATAACTTTTAAACGGGAAGTAATACAGAAACATGTCTCTAATAAAAGTTTATTAGAAAAAAGAGAGCTTTCTAACAGGAAAAAAATTGGATATGTTTCTGGAAAAAATATAATTGATAACGTCATTAGTCGTTTCTGTCAAATCCGAAAAATAATACTTTCGATTGAAAATGGAACTCAACTCATCCCATTTATAGACGAACGATCCACCCCTAAAATGATGCTTAGAAAATCAAGGTCACCGACCACGAGGAGAGGCCAGGATGAAACCTTTTGTAATCGATGCATTGAGTTATTTGGAACAAAAAACCTAAGTAAAGTCCGAGTGGCAGGTAATTTGTTATTATTAAAAAAGTTGTAAAATAAAAATATTGCAAAAAAACGCTCTGCAAACAATTTTCCAAGATAAATTGGGCAAAAATAAACACTTTTTGTCCCTTGGCATTTTTTCGTAGAACGCTTCCTTTTCGAGCTAGGAGCGATTTAAGGTCGAAAAATGGCTAAAAGTTGCCAACTTTAAAAATTCATATCTCAGCTCCTATCAAAGTTTTCGGATCGTTCNAACCGACTTTCGTCCGCCCAAAGAACGTGCGGAAAAAGGTTCTGATCAACAGCTTCTACATTTACTACAATTTGCACTTTCAAATTCAATCTATTTTCAATGTGACGCTCAGGCAAATACTCCAAATTGTGAATTTTGTAGTCATTATAGCAATTAGTCTTTCAAATTCATTGAACGGCTGAATTATCCAAATTCAATTCCCGGCTAGCCTGCCGTATGGATTTTGTTCAAAATACTGTAACAGTCTAGCTGTGTTAACATTGTTTCTTACCCTTAAGTCAATTATATGATTTTCCCGAACAGAAAATGCATCTTCATTTCGTCGCAAGGTCGCCTCCAATCTTGTAAATGTTCTATGATCAGGAATGAGGCGCTCTGGATACCTTTCTCGATATAACTCCACTGTCCTTCTTGAATTTTTTTGTGACTCGCCGTAAATTAGTAACATATCAAATTTTTCTGAATGAGAAAACATTTTGTAAGCACAAAAGTTATACGTTAGTCGTTCATATTAAGTAATGAGAAGTAATTTGTGACATTTATGCACTTTAAACAACCAACATCTAATTATTTTTTCCTTCCACCGCTAATGTGATTTTTAGGTGGCATTTCTTTTGAAACTTTTTAGGACGATATTGCTTATAACTTTTAAACGGGAAGTAATACAGAAACATGTCTCTAATAAATGTTTATTAGAAAAAAGAGAGCTTTCAAACAGGAAAAGAATTTGGATATGTTTCTGGAAAAAATATAATTGATAACGTCATTAGTCGTTTCTGTCAAATAGCAAAGATAATACTTTCGATTGAAAATGGAACTTACCTCATCCCATTTATAGACGAACGATCCACTCCTAAAATGATGCTTAGAAAATCAAGGTCACCGACCACGAGGAGAGGCCAGGATGAAACCTTTTGTAATCGATGCATTGAGTTATTGCGAACAAAAAACCTAAGTAACATCTTTGTGTCCGAGTGGCAGGTAATTTGTTATTATTAAAAAAGTTGTAAAATAAAAATATTGCAAAAAAACGCTCTGCAAACAATTTTCGAAGGTAAATTTGGCAAAAATAAACACTTTTTGTCCCTTGGCATTTTATCGTAGAACGCTTCCTTTTCGAGCTAGGAGCGATTTAAGGTCGAAAAATGGCTAAAAGTTGCCAACTTTAAAAATTTATATCTCAGCTCCTATCAAAGTGTTCGGATCGTTCAAAAGCGCAATATGATCCTCGAGACTTATACTTTAATGTAGTATTTTTTTAAACCCGCCCCTTTTTTTAACCCGTTAAATTTGCAGTTGAATTTCGGCCGCTAGTGCCCACGCGCCACCCCTACGTATCGCTATATATAGATATAGGGCTGTCGTGCATATAATCGAATAAACGCTATTAATTCATTACTTGTTACAATTTTTACTATTTAGTATTTCTAACACTCATACATATTTTCAAATTCATCAAATATTGTATATCATATAATTATTTATAAGATTTA
>NW_019416810.1:321369-361025 GCF_000390285.2 Anoplophora glabripennis
TAATTAATAAAGGCAAAAGCAGTTGAATTTGCCGATATAAAATAGGTGCGATAAAATTCTATTTACATATTTCTTTCCTTGCGAAAGTTTTTGTCCGTTTTTATCACACCGTCATGCCGGTCGCATTGTGCGAGGTCAGGTTTTACAGTGGACCAGTTTCCAGTGCCGTGCAGAAGTGTATTTTTAAATCATTTTCGAAATGCCCTTTTTGATTTTTTCTTTACAAAATTGTATTTGTGAGGGTCCCCTGCACATCCAGAATTTTTTTTTGGATAAGTTCTGAATCACCCTGTATATAGCGATACGTAGGGGTGGCGCGTGGGCACCAGCGGCCGAAATTCAACTGCAAATTAAACGGGTTAAAAAAAGGGGCGTGTTTAAAAAAAATACTACAATAAAGTATAAGTCTCGAAGATCATATTGCGCTTTTGAACGTTCTGAAAGCTTTGGTAGGAGCTGAGATGTGAATTTTTAAAGTTGGCAACTTTTAGCCATTTTTCGACCTTAAATCGCCCCTAGCTCGAAAAGGAAGCGTTCTACGAAAAAATGCCAAGGGACGAAAAGTGTTTATTTTTACCCAATTTATCTTGGAAAATTGTTTGCAGAGCGTTTTTTGCAATATTTTTATTTTGCAACTTTTTTGATAATAACAAATTACCTGCCACTCGGACACAAAGATGTTACTTAGGTTTTTTGTTCGCAATAACTCAATGCATCGATTACAAAAGGTTTCATTCTGGCCTCTCCTCGTGGTTGGTGACCTTGATTTTCTAAGCATCTTTTTAGGGGTGGACCGTTCGTCTATTAACACCACGTGTTCCAATTTTTATTTAAATATTTTGTATCTTCACAGTAGGCCCATACTATCGAGTTTGAGACACCCAGTGCATTTAAATGGAATAATTTAAAATTAAAGCAAAAATTACACTGATTTTATTAATTACAACTATCGACCATTTCACTAGTGCTTACTGCGTTAAAAAATCATCTCTATTATGTGTTGCATTGCAATTTCCTTCATCTTTAAACTGTTGTTTATATCTAAAACGCTAGAAACTTACATTTTCCGGCTAAAGAGAAGGTTAGTATACAATTTCCTTCAGAGCGTACTTAATTTCAATTTGCAAGAACTTATTATTGGGTTTAGTTATTTCTATTTGTGTCTCTAAGTGTTTAACTATGATCTTATCGAGCTTTGTTAATTATATAATTTTTAACTATATTTTCGCCAATTTTATCAGTATTTTTTATAGAAATATCCAAACTCTTTTGGTTGTTATAGCATTACACCGATCTGTAAGAGGCACAACTGGAGTCTATTGAAAAAATGGCATATTGTTTGTAGCAACATGTGTTCGAGGAGTAGCCAAATTTATTAATGCAAGAATTTTTTCTCCGAACATTTTAATGAACTCAACATAAAATCCCATCCAGACTCGGTACAGAACTAAGTAAATAATACTAATAGTGAAATTTAACAAAAATTAATGTTTGAACAGTAATAATTGAGTTGATGCACCTCAAGATCACTCGTCGACACAAAGGTGCACAAGTGGCAAATTCCAAACACCCAAATAAGTAGTGACTGAAAATTGAGCAGAGAAAGAGAAACGTGAGCATTTTCTAATGCGAGTACACGAAACGATTATCTGATAAAGCTCCGACAACGTTCCGGCTTCCGTTACTCCATTTCAGTATCAATTAATCGCTTGACGTTCGGCAGCCTGAAAAAACGCGGGGGCCGGTTCATGAATTTCAGGCGGGGATCAGCCGACGCTCGTCGGAACGTCGACCGTTGTTCCGGGACGATTTATCCTCGCAGACATCTATAATTTACGTTTATGTGGGGTTGATTATTAGTCAGTATTTCCCTTTTATCGAAAATCTGCGTCCAGGAGATTTAGCAGATCGAAATATCGGAAGTTCGGGCAGGTGAGGCAATGATTAATGGGGTTGGTGTTCGGCGAGGTTTCAGATAAACGCATTTCGGTGGCGATGTTGGTACAGGGTGATCCGTAGTTCTTTCTTGTTTGCATTTAATTCTTCGCTGTCAATATATTTGAATGGGATAATGGAACGAAGCACATGCATAAATAAAGAGTCAGTTTGAAATGTTGCGCCCGAAAATCTATTTATTTGAGGTCGACGCTTTTTATTCTTCACTTAAAATAAAATAGAAACTAGTAAAAAATTGTATCTGCTCCCATTATAGTACTTCTTAGACTATTAATACATTGTTTTTAAGGAGGTAAGTGTATTTTACCGTAGAAGTGGAAGTTTCTATGGACAACGGGAGGTAAGTGAGGTAACTTACCTCCCTAGGGAAATAAAAAATTTCGAGTTGCAAATGCATATTTTATGAACAAATAAATAGAAATATTTGATGAACATTACATTTTATTAATTATTATGAATGAATATTTATAGTAATTATACAGTTATTATTCTTCGCGTTAACTAATTATTACATTCTTTTCAAAATTATTTGACCGTTCCATTTCAGTCACCGGAGGTTCAATATTATCTGAGTGATCCATTAAAACAGCATGATGTACCACTAGAACCTGGAGTTGAAGTGTAATTGAAAAGAATCCTGTTGGTTATTTCATTTTTGTTGCTTAAACTGTCAGCAACATAACTTTCAAAGCAAATGTGGCAGGTTTCTACCCACCATGTCTCTTGATTGCTAATACATCAACTCCTGTATTAGCCAGTAACGTTGCCGATGTTCTTCGGAATGAATGGTCTACATATGTTTCAGGATGTTCTAGTTTCAAAAATTGTGCGATCTTATTAGATATCATAGAAAGGGTATTCTTGCCGGCTGGTTGGTTGTAACCTCTACCTGCTTGATAGCGTATAAAAAAGCTTGAAATTTCAGTTTTAATTTCCAACCTAATCTTGATATATTTGTTGAGAATTTCTAGGTGAGAAACAGAACCCAGACGAGAAGTAATTGTAAACGTACGTGACACACCATTTTTAGAATCTGGAATTGTAACTACAATGTTATCGAAATTTTTGAAATTGGCGTTGTCCAAAGTAAGTTTGCATAACTCATCAGAACGGCGTGCTCCTGCAATGCCTAGACCATCACTACCTTCATTAGAAAATATGTGTTATCGGGTGCCTGAATGAGAAAATCATTGACTTGTTCTCTTGTAAAAACGTTTGATTTTTTAGGTATAATAGCCGCCATTCTTACGTTTCAAAAATGCTCTCAGCTTGGGGTATTTTGATATAACCACGTTCTCCTCTATGAAAATAGTTGACTTAATCATTGAATATTCACTCCACAAACTCGCCGGTGACTTTAATATTCTTGAAATATGCTAGCACTGACATTTCAGAAACACCAGTATTTTTGTTCTGGCACCATTCTTTGAAATATCTATATGCTCTCCGTAGCGCACTTTCGGTTTCTTGGGCAATAAAAATTCTGTTTGAAAATCACTCATTTAGAAATAATAATTCAAATCCAGCAAAATTGCAACTTTTATGTAGCTTTGTTTATAAACACCTTAGAAACGAGAAAATCTAAACAACAAAGGCGACTTCGGAAGACTTCGAATAATGTCAAAATGAATTGATTAAGAAATATCAAGAAATAAAACCTAATCTTTATTTTATGAACCATAAAGACCTGTGGGAACAGATAAAATGTCATACACCACGCAGCAGTTAAGTGTAAATTAACAGTCTCGGACTCTATTGCCAGCCCTCGCTCCGCTCGGGCGCAAAATCGTCCTCGACTGGTAAATAATACTTACCTCCTTTATGGTGTAAATAACTATAGGACAGTATTGTTCATAACTGCAAAAAATAACTCAATAAAATAAAAAATATGTACATGATATTCAGTAAACTTGATTGTGTTTGCCTCCTTTTGAGTTATTAACAGAAAACGAAATAATGTGAGAAAAAACTTGCCCTATATTGTATTATTTTTGTACGAACTATTTAACTGTCACTTTATAAAAAATACGAAACCAAAACTAATTTGGTGGACAGCTGTGACTTGCTATAATTGCTCCATTTGTTAATAGGAAGTTCAACTAAAATCTCATACCACTGTCCTAGTTTTATTCTCTGCTAGAGAAATAGAGAGGAGTTACTTAAATAAGAAGTTTTCTTTAAGAACAACGTCTAGTACGTTACAAGTTGGTAACAAAAATTTTAAAATCAAATAGAAAAAGATCTGCCTGCTCGAAATCCTGCTTATATCTCGGGTCGTTTGCCTTCAATGTCATTTTCCACCAGGTTAATAATACATTAGTTAATACATTTTTCCATATTGCATTAATTAATTATAAGAAAACTTTGATTAATCGCTTATGTACAAAAAATGAAGCAATCAACGGAAAAAATCAATAGTGAGGGTGTTGGAAATGAGTGAAAAAAATTGCGCGCACTCACTTCTCCCCTGCCATATTAATTAAAAAATAGTAAGAACGGAACAAATGTCCGGTTAAAGCGGAAGTTCAATGAATAAATAAGTGACCACCATTCTTGTGGTGATTACTAATACCATTTTTTGTAAAAACTATAAGACAAGAAACATTTCTATTTCTCATTTTTTAAATTGATTTTGACAACTAAATACAAATAAAAAACAATTATTTGGGTCACCCTGGATTTTTTTTTAATTTCCGCATAAGTGGCAGGATTTATCCGTCGATTTCCATCCTCGCATTCTACAAATAAGTGGAAACGTGGAAATGAAAAGGGAAAACGGAATGATAATGGGTGCGTAACTGACAAATCTCGAAATTATTTTCTTCTTCGCGCTATACGCTTGGGAGGAGGGGATATTATTCATCAATTTATGCGACTTTTGTATCAGATAAGAACTTATTTCGTTGAATTCGTTATTATTTTATTCATAGCGTCGTATATATTCCTTCACTTTCTTCGAACGACTTATCCGTGGCGACTTAATTATTTTATGGACTGTTAGTAATATTAAAGAAATAAGTATTGATTTTTTTAATAATAATTTATGTAGATTCAAAAATGAAACTATAATCAACAATAATAATAAAAATAATCAACGTTGCCCAATAAAAATCAGAATAACTTTATAATTTTTTAAAATAATTATATTTGGATAACTTTATATCAAAATGTAGGATACAAAAATTTGTATTTTAAATCTTATTATGTCATCAAATAATGGTAGATATATTAGAAAAATTTTTGACCCAAAAATTAAAAAAGTACCTATTCAAGATTTTTTATTATTTATTTTTATTATTCTTTATTACAAATATATATGAAATTTCATTGTCATGTCCTAAAAAAAATATTGCAAAAATTTAAATAATAAAAATTTAAACAATATTTACAGTCCGTACAATATTTGTTGAGATACAATTCAAAGATAAGAATAAGCCAATAAAGTTCCGTCATCGGAACTACTGTAACAATTTACTATGGCAGGGGCGTACTTTGAAATTTTCCGCGTTATTTTCAGAATATATTAAAATATAAAAGTAGATTTTTTTATTAAAACGTGTTTCTATTTCTTCTAACGGAGTACATACACCTCCGTTGATTTATTTTAATAAGAAATTACACTGAATATGCACAGGAATACTTGTAACTTCAAAACACAGTATGCACTGCAAGCTGCTACGGTGAACGCCAAGCCGCCAATGTCTTTCACGTTGGGTGTTGAATGCGGTTAATTCCAAGAAAGTGACGCAGGGGTCTTCTTGGAATTCTATCTCAACAAATATCGCATGGACTGTACTTCACAGTTTTTTTATTGATGATTTGTTTTAAACAATTCTGTTGTTGAATTTCTCTGATAAAGTTTCGTTCATGTTTTTTCTGATTTTTGTTTTTAAAAAATAGTATATAGGCTTTGATTTGTAAAATTAAGAAAGAGATAGGAGAAGTTTTGACTCAAATTACAGATTTTCCTGCTTCATATTTAGATACCAAAATTAGTTTAACTAACTACTCATACTACGATAATTACAGTTATAATTAATTACAAATACATGCAATTACAATAACTCATATCGAATCATTAATTACATTTTTAGATACGTAAACTACTTATTTAAATTGTTTGTATGCAATTATGATTATAACATTTTATCGATATGCCATTAAGTGATACTAATACAATTTTTTATTTCTAGAATGACGCGAGCAATCAGTTTGTCTGCGAACGGCTTCAGCAATTCAGCGAACCCCTTCATCGTTTTGCATCATCACACACTGGTAGGTATCCACAAATATGTCTAAATATTTTAATCTAAAAGTAAGAACATATTTGTATCTAACCTTAAAAATTAAGAAAAAAAATATAAATACCTAAAAGCAATTCCTAGGGTGTTATCACAGAGTAGCGTTCATACGCGTACGTCCTATTCCTTCAAGTCGAATGCGTTCTTTTTCAATCTCGCGCAGCTCTGTCTACTAAGCAAAACTGATTAAGTTGATCTATTGAAAAGAAAAAACAACACTCTCTTGGTTGTACTTTAAAAAACGTACAGTCATAAATATTTTACTTAAAATTAAAAACATACTATATTAAATACATACTAAATAAAAATAATAATAATCACTTATTATTTCTGTATGTTATAAGATTAGGGATAGAACAAGTCATATGTAAAACAAAATATCATCGATGGTGGCTGACAAAATAAAACAGTTACACTTGTACAATAAACTGAAGAAAAAAGAAACTAATAATATACTCAAGAATGAACATATATAAAAGGAAAGTAATAGTACATTATTGTCTTAAAAGTATTTAATAACACTGTAGCAGCATTTATTTAATAAAATATTTTATTATTTTAAATGATTAGTTATTTTGTCGCCTAATATATTCATATAACATTACCTTATACGAAGTATAAAAATACCTGTAATTTAATATTTTTGGCACTTCTCTCATCTATTTAGTATATAAAATAGTCTAGGAGAATTAAGCCTAAAACCTTCCAGATGTGGCTGTTGCTTTGCATAGAAATTAGTAAAAATCGCTCGAAAATTATATATCTACAGGCTGTTACAAATTCGCTTCTCACTACAGGGATCTCGGAAACGATAATCTAAAGAAAAAAATCTTGGAAACAGAATTTGGAACGAATACACTGAAGATGAATTTTTCGAGACAAAACGTCTGAATCTGGTTCGGGCTGAGGCAGTACAGTATTGGGGGTCTTGAAGGCTTGCAAAAAATGTAATAGAATTTTTAGGGTCGTATTTTAAAAAATGAAGTTGATGATGGTCCTGGAGAGACGAAACGTTGCATATAAAAATTGATTATACCATTCGATAGAGGGCAAAAAGTGGCCATCAGAAAGTGTTCTTCTTTTTTCAATATCACCTCAAACTAGGCTGAAATGAAACAAAAGCGGATTTCGAAAATTTCGTTTTTTTTTTCAAATATTTCGAAAACTAAACATGCAACCTTGATTTTTTAGAGGCATAATGTTGGTCCCCTGATTATGCAACTTTGCTCCCATTTAAGCTACTAGTATTTCTTACCGTTTCCAAGATCTCTGTAGTGAGAAGCGAATTTGTAACAGCCTGTATATAATGAAAATATAAGTTAGGTTGTGCAAGAATACGCAAAAATTAAGTATTTTTTCTCACATTTTCCAATATAACTGTAAATATGCAGTTTAGAGAAAAAAACATTAGTAATGAAATTGTTTATTTTTGTTCTTAAATTTCCTACAAGATAGAATTGTTTTGATACTGGCGCATGTTACATTTTTGTTGGTAGATAGCTAAAACAGCATAAAAATGTGATGAAAATCGAGGTAGGTAATTCTGAAGCGTTCAACTGACAGGTAAGAAATTGTCCAATTTTATTATAAATGTGGATTTGAGTACTTATTAATACATATTACAAAACGTAATCCCAAAACCCGATCCAAATCGGTCTGATAGTTTTAGCATCAGACATTTGTTAATTAATTTCAGAGCAAAATGTTCTTATTTTTTGCGTCAATTCTAGGATTAAATTTAGGTATTTTAATTGGCGCTATTTTTTTTAATATTTACCTACTTGGACCCCATAACTATCATATAGAATCTTTATAATATTAATATACTTTGTTTAACAACTTTTGAAGCGATTTTAAAGGTTTGAAAAATGTTGACTATACATATAAATACTTTTGCGAAGCGGTTTTGCAAGTAGAAAACTGTATCAAAGTATTAAAAAAAAGTTTGCTATAACGATTTAAAAAGAAATATCAATATCGGAGCCATAGAAGTCGATATATTGCGTGCTGAAGCGCGCACTCCTTTTGAACGCACGATTTCAAGTTCTGTTTTTCACCCCAAATTGTCAGCTTGTCCATATTCATTGAATATCCTACAAAAAGCACACGTGCGATAGTATTTATAAGAACACACACGGAAAGTTCTTGAAAAAACTACCACATTCAATTTTTGTTGTTACATTTTGCATAGTTGCTAACGCTTGTTGTCTTTCACACTCGATACCCCGTAAAAAATTTCACTCAATTTTACTCAGTAATGTATCAATTTCCGTGAGTGAAACTATTGCATGAGCAATGAGTGAGTTTTACTCAAATCCGAGTTACTGTTAACTATCAATTGAGTGACTTTTGACTTTATTCTGAGCACATAAAACTAATTTAGAGTCGACTTTTTCTCTAAAATGATTTAAATTTAACTATTATTGAGTCATTTTTTACTCAGACTTGGTTTTTATTAACTAAATATTGAGTGCAAAAATAAATCACTCATAAATGATTAATTAGGAAATTAATTCACTTCGCATAGCCTTTTCCTGTCCTGGCTCAAACACGCCAGCTGAGACGCGCCGTCGCCGGGTAGCGCCTGTTCTCCTGGCGATTACGCTTATCTGGAGCATCTAACGGGCCCCTATCAACTGTGGTCGAGATTACAGAAGCAATATGTAAGTGATGCCATCTTCACGGCGCCATTCAAATTACTCGAAATTAATGTACATTTAAACTCACTCAGTACTCAGTAATGGGCACATTTACTCTGATTTAGGGACAAGTGCACCAAATACGAGCTTACGTGAAGAATTTATTTAATGAGTACCTATATTTGAGTGAAAGTACCCAGTTTTAGTATAAATATAATCACAAATGAGTAAAATTATTAAAATGCCCAATATTGAGTGAAAATGTACTCAATAATTTCACTCAGTGGATTCTCTCCGAACCTTTATTGCTTTCACTCACACCGATTTTTTTACAGTGTATCACAGAATTTATAAGAATGTTTTGAAGTTAAGCGTCTTTCCGATAACGTTTGGTTAGTACTTTGATATATTTTTTCCAGCCCGCAAAAACGCTTCACGAAACATTTATTTATAAAATCAAAATTTTTCAAACTTTTAAAATTGCTCTAAAAGTCCTAGTTATATATGATAGTTAAGAGGTCAAGTACATGTAAAAAAAATCGACGCCAATTAAATTGCATAAGTTTAACCCCAGCAATTGAACGCTTCAATTTACCTGGATTTTCATCACTTTTTTACGTGGTTTTGTATGTCTAGCAAGAAAATATAACATGCGCGAGTTTCAAAACAATTGTATCTTGTAGGAAATTTCATAACAAATAATTTCATTAGTAGTGTTTTTTAGTTAAAGTGTAAGAAAAAATACATTAATTTTCAGTATTTTTGCGATTTTTCCTACAAATAGCACAACTTTTTTACCTATATCTTATACTAGGTATAACTTATAATTTCATTGTGTATATTATTCTCGAGCGATTTTTATTAATATTTAATCTACATCAAGTAACAACCATGCCAATATGGACCCTGGACTATTACATGAAAACATGTAATTTAAATGCTGTGCTAGAACGTTCACTGCAAATTCAGTTATTTGTTTTGTATGTAAGAATACCGATTAACACCAGAAATAGTAAGATAAAATATTAATGCAACAAGTACAACATAAAAAAAATCGATATACTTACTATAAGATAAAGAAGTGAATATACTTAAAAATACGAAATAGTACATATTTTAGTTACACTTTTTGTGTATGTAAACCATTGCAAATGCGTAATATTTTGTAATAATCCATAATTTTTATCAATGAATGTTGTCCCCACTGATAAAAATTATAAATTATTGCGTACTAAATTTTAAACAATTATTGCAATGTTGTTTGCACACAAAGATAGTTGTTATAAAATTTGTAACACGATATGTAAAATTAATCACTTGTGTATAATTTTAAGTATTTCTAAGTAATTTACTTCTCACAGTTACATTTTTTTTTTTTTGATTATATTTAAAAATATTTTGCTCATTATCTTTTACATAGTTTTGTCATTTCTAATGTAACTACACATTTATGCAGGCTGTTACAAATTCGCTTCTCACTACAGGGATCTCGGAAACGGTAAGAGCTACGAAGTAGCTTAAATGGGGGCAAAGTTGCGTAATCAGGGGACCAACAATATGCCTCTAAAAAATCAAGGCTAACATGATTAGTTTTCGAAATATTTGAAAATAACCGAAATTTTGTAAATCCGTTTTTGATTAATTTCAGCCTTGTTTGAGGAGATATTGAAAAACGAAGAATTTCTCATGGCCACTTTTTGCCCTCTATCGAATGGCATAATCAATTTTTATATGTAACGTTTCGTCTCTCCAGGACCATCATCAACTTCATTTTTTTAAATATGACCCTGGAAATTTTGTTACATTTTTTGCAAGCCTTCATGACTCCCAATACTGTACTGCCTCTGCCCTAACCAGATTCAGACGTTTTGTCTCGAAAAATTCATCTTCAGTGTATTCATTCCAAATTTATCTAAATTTTTTATTTAGATTTCTTTGTTTATTGAATTATCGTACACTGTAAGTGTCGTTAGACCCTGTGAAATCCATCTAGATATTTAAAGCTATTACCACCACGCGCTACAATAATACATTTATTATTATTAACTATTACCATCACTTGGTCATACATAACTCAATAAGTTGTTGCGTCAAAATTAAAACATTGTTACAATTTTAATTTTATTATGACAAATTAATTCTTAAAAATGCATATGAACAACCAAAACGCCAACTGAATATTATTCTTTAAAAAATTTCAGTAAATGGTCAAAAACATTTTCGTTTTGGCAAAGGTTAAAAATGAAGATCAGCATAATATTATTGGAATTTATTATATCTGTAACTGCAACTTTGAAAGAGCATGTCAAATGTATTTGTATGAATATCCTGAAAAAAATATATCGGAATTTGTTTGAATTTTGAGCACTCGAGGAGCCTAGAAATAACTATGGACACGGGAATAAAACTCTAATAATGTTTCATTTTAATGCGTGGTGGTAATAGTATGAATAACTAGATAGATTTCACAGGGTCTAACGACACTTACAGTGTACGATAATTCAATAAACAAAGAAATCTAAATAAAAAATTTAGATAAATTTGAAACCAATAAACTGAAGATAAATTTTTCGAGACAAAACGTCTGAATCTGGTTAGGGCTGAGGTAGTACAGTATTGTGGGTCATGAAGGCTTGCAAAAAATGTAGTCAAATTTCCAAGGTCGTATTTAAAAAATTGCGCAACTTTGCCCCCATTTAAGTTACTTCGTACCTCTTACCGTTTCCGCGATCCATGTAGTGAGAAGCGAATTTGTAACAGCCTGTATATGTAAATATGTAATGTAATTTTACTTGTTTTAAATTTTAAAATAACCAATAATCTAATGTAATTTTATCATCAAATTCATGACTGTATCGAACAACCCTAGGAAAGTTTAGTAACCGCAGATTTAAAGAACATTTGAAAAAAGGATATAACATTCGTTGACAAAACGAAAAAAACAAATAAGTCAAGTACAAATATCCCCAATAAAAATAGATCGTAGACTCATGATTATAAAATCCATCGCCACCTTTATATTGCCTAATTAATTCATAGTCCTGTTTTATAGCCTCTGCCTAAGATCTTATTTTAGAATGGATTAGGGTAGAGGAGGGAGAGTAAACCGCTAGATATAGATAGTTGAAAAGAAATTTTACACTAACTACAAAAACGGAAGTCCGTAAATCCCCGCCGTTCACATAACATCACGAACTGCCTCCTCATTTTCGTAATTTATAAAACACCAACTATCGTCTATATTTAGACAAAGCGGTCGGATGGATCCGAGAAAAATTAGGAGACAAGCGGAGCCGCTTTTATTGTTATATAAGGCTGCTAAAAGTCCTTTTAATGGAAATAATTCTTGCGAAAACAATTCTTTCAATGAAAATAGGGGTCATTCTACAAATGACATTCTTGAAGAATTCACAGAGAATAATAGATCGGTGATTGTATGATACTGTTTTATGTTTTTTGACTATTGTGTCAACTAGGACCATTTGTAGCTCAATAATTTGGTAAGAAGGCATATACAGGGTGATTCAGAACCAAAAACAATGTTTGATTGTACAGGGGACTCTTAGAAATACAACTTAGTAAAAATCAACAAATACACTTGAAAATGATTTAAAAATACACCTCTGAACGACACTGGAAACTGGTCCACTGTAAAACCTGACCTTGAGCAAAGTATGCAGTTGGCGAGTTTTGTTTTTTTTTTTGGCCAAATGTGTATTGTATAAGGTCTATTTAAAATTTTGCTAGTCATTTTTATAACAAATTACTATTAAAGAATCCGACATTTTCCTTCAAAAAACTTAGAAAAGCACATGGTCAATATGAAACCTTGTCTAAACTCTCTAGTCAAACATTATAGGCTAATACTTTTAATTTTTTTATATTTTCTTGATTTTTTCATTTAGTGTACTGTTTAGTATTAATATCGCGTAACCCCGACCTTTACAATCATTGCTTCTTTAACGTGATGATTAATACAATGTTGTCGTATGGGTGTCAATTTGTTATTTTCACGGGCAGTGTTTTTCTTTTAAGTAATTTTAAGTGAATTTAATCAATATTATTAAAGGATACAAAAAAATAATTTACTGTAAATATCTTCTGAAATAATAGAGGTATTTGACCTAAATTTGGTGCACGTTATATTAGGTCAAGTTTCCATAAAATGCTCTCATATCAAGACTTTACTCAACCAGTGGCGGAGATATGGAGAACTCATTCAACTATTTTATTAAAAAAAAAAGTACGGTACAGGTAGGGTAGTTGAAAACTGGTTAAATGTCAACTACCCTAATAAATGGACTGACAAGCGGGGCCCTATTCCATGGGTAGCCAGAACACCAGATCTTACCCCCTTGGACTTCTCCATATGGAGGATAACTAAAAATTATGTGTATGAGGTTCAAATTTTAGAGTAATAATTAATACGTCGCGTAAGAACTGAAGTGACTTTTACTGCATGTGACCAATTAAAAAATAGCTGGGTTCAGCACATACAATTAAATATTTTAACACCCTACAGAGCATGTATTGAGGCAAATGATGCCCATTTTGAACACCTATTATCAAATGTACTCATGTTAGTAACATCAATAATCATTTATTAGTTAGTTAATCTGTTAGTTAATTTAATTATTATGTAATTTTGTTATTAACCTTTTAGTTAAATTTTCGTGTATTCCATTTTTTGTAAGTTGTTTGATACATTTATTTTTGCTTTTAATTTTATTTATTGAAAGGGTGATTCACGCAAAAAATTTACTGGCGGTAAAAAATGTTTGAGAAATCTAAAAAACGTGTAAATTAATGATTTTCTTGAAGTTCTTGAAATAATAATATTATTGATTCGAAGAATGATGATTTTTTATTTAAATCAGTTGGAATTAGCCGAAATATTTCTAACAGGAATTTAAAAAATCCATTAGAGCACAGTATCTGGCTAATTTGAAAGAAAAAAAAAAGAGAAATCCAATTTGCCGTAAAACAGAAAAAGATACCGACAAAACGTAAGAGGTATTTTTTGTTCCCATTGGCATGCTTTTTCAGAAAATACAGGGTGTCCCTACACAGGGCAGGTGCATGTAGGGGTGTCCAAAATATTTTAATTTAACCAAACTTACCTATACAGGGTGGGCCAATGGAAACTTTCCACCCCGATTTTTTTGGTTTAAAATAAAAATCTGGGAAAACGCTCGGACACGTCGACTTTTGATTTGAGGGGGGCAATAACCTCCCTTATTTTAAGAACAATATTGTCTTGAAGCAAAGTAAGATACATCACAGACAGCTTCTCTTCAAGTTCTGCAAGAATGCATAACTGTAGAATGTCAAACAATAACTGACGATATGTTGCAGAATGTTAGAGAAGAGATAGAGAATCGATTTTATTATTGCATGGATGTTAATGGCGGACATTTTGAACAGTTTGTTAGATAAAGTTCATGTAAAAAATACTTACTAATTAATAAATTAGTAAGTATTTTTATTTTGACAAGCTGTCATTTCGTTACGGATAAAAATAATGAGGTGAAATTATAAGGTCATAAAGAACTCGATGAGACCTTTAAAAAGAGGTATGGCACGACCCCTATCCCCTATTCAAATTTGGGGGGTTGTTCTTTCCCCAGCTAGGGGGTTAAAGCTACGGGGATGAAAAAAACTGAAAAATAGTTCCCCCTCAAATCAAAAGTCGACGTGTCCGAGCGTTTTCCCAGATTTTTATTTTAAACCAAAAAAATCGGGGGGGGAAAGTTTCCATTGTCCCACCCTGTATACAAAGTTGCACCCCCAAAGTGGGGTCCTAAATATCGAAAAAAATTAATATCTCTGCAACACTTTACCATAGAAGAACCAAATTTGCTATAACATTAGTGTTAATAAGTAATTAATTTTGCTTTTATCGAAAAGAATTAAAACTTTTACAAATGCGGAATTGTCATACATGCTTTTGTCTATGGTTGAAGTAATGGAAATGGTCGGCAAGCTCGACGATTGTATGCTGAGTTGTATCCAGGACGTAGGGTACCTCATCACACAATATTTGCTCGTCTTCATCAATGTTTGCGCGAAAATGGTTCATTTAAGAAACAAACGGTTGACTGTGGGCGCCCTCGAGAAGTACGAACTGTGCAACTAGAAGAAGCAGTTCTCGAGTTAATTGCGGAGTCACCTGAAACAAGTACTTGAAAAATTGCCAACATATTGAATGTAAGCAACTTGTATTTAAAATTCTTAAAGAACACCAATTGTATCCGTTTCATATTGAACATGTGCAAGCTCTACTACCTAGAGACTTTTTCCGCGCCTATTTTTTGCCAATGGATTAATCATCAAATCGCTCAAATTCTTAATTTTTTAAATGCCGTTTTGTTTACTGACGAGGCTACTTTTGGACGACAGTGTATACGAAATTTTCATAACAATCACTTATGGGCTGAGGAAAACCCCCATGGAATCTTTGAAGCTCATTTTCAGCATCAGTTTTCCGTAAATGTATGGTTTGGGGTAATTAATGATCATTTAATGGGTCCATATTTCCTTCCACAACGACGAATCTTTTCTTAATTTCCTACAGGAAGAGTTACCTGTTCTTCTTGAAGAAATTCCTCTACAGCTGAGACAACACCTATGGTACATGCATGATGGTGCACCAGCCCATTTTAGCATTAATGTACGTAATCACTTAGATACAGTATATCCAAATCGTTGGATAAGTAGGGGAGATACGGAACATTGGCCTGCTCGATCGCCGGATTTAAATCCTCTTGATTTTTGCATTAGGGGTTTTCTTAAGTCATTAGTTTATTCCACTCCCGTTGAAAATGTTGATGACCTGAAGAATCGAATTATAGTCGGCTGTGAGACAATAAGAAATATAGGTACCAGGAATATTTGCGCGAATACGACATTCAACGAGGCGAAGAGTTGAATCTTGTGTCACGTCTGAGGGAGGTCGTTTTGAACATTTGTTGTAGCTTTGCGCCTTTTCAAAATTTTATTAGTGTTATTTTCTGTTATTGTTCTGGTTTAATGTTATTGTATTAGATATAGATAGTTCTTGATAATGTATTAAAGAAATAAAAAATACGCGTTAAGATGTTTTATTTTTTTGCATCAAAACGGCGCCCCATACGAAGAAAAGGCAAGAGAGATATTTTATCACAAATTGAACGAGGAATTAAAAAATGATTTTTAATTAGTAATATCTCAATGGCGTACCATTTTTTTCTTTAAAAAAATTGAGATTATTACCCGTACGCACGCCAATGATGAACATAATATTCTTAATTGCATGTCAAAAAATGCGCAATAACTACCTCTTAAAACCCACCAAATTTCATTTGCACATCTCGACCGGTTTCAGAGCAATAAATTAAATCGTCAGTTTTTAAGAAAAACTTTGACACCCCGTATCTCGGAAAACGAATCATTTGCGGACATACGTTTATAAGCAAACTGCCATTATTTTCTCATGTAGAATCACCCCTTGAAATTTGTCGCACTTATTTACTAACACCCTATATATGTACATTTGCAATTCCTCCAGGAAAAGTTGAAAGTTACTTTAATCCCTAGAGTTGAAATGACAGTTTTAATCCACGAAGTGAAAAAAATAAATTTAACCCCTCGGCTGCTAAAAATAATATTATAGTCCTTGAAAATGTAGTCTAAAATAGCACTTTGGTCCGGAGAGTGCAAAAAGTTTTAAAATACCGTAGCGACAACAGCGAAACAGATGACACGATGACGACTTAATCGCGAAAGTACCCCGTACATCAGCCGGCGAGTAAATCACCATATTTTTATTGATATATTTATTTCGCAGTGAGAGATGCCCATTAGGCACGGCCAATGTAGTTCACAAAGTACTTCTGCGATGATATAGTGCCGGTATTCCTTAATACCGTCTACTTGGCCACCGTTCTAGACGTTAAATAAATAAACCTGCCTCCGCGCCAGATGTATGATCTTAACATACTATTATTGCCTGCATTACAAACCGTAATTAAAGCCTTAACGACACGTTTGTGGACAAATAAAATCGTGTTATGGAAATTTAAACGATCAACGGGGCAATGTCGGGTTATGTACGCGATTCAGATGATGTATCGAGTGGGTTGCAGTTGTTGGTCTATTAGATTCCCAATAAAATTATGGTTACGGGGATCTTGGGACGAGAGATTTATTTGATCGCTGGGCGGTTCCGTTTCTATTCTCGTTTTGAGCCTGTAGCCTTTGAGATTTCGGGGAAAAAGGAACAGAGGAAAGGCTGTAGTCCCAAGTGGTCTAAAATGTTTCAGGGGGTGATTCTCTTCAAATTATTTCATGAAAAAACGTCTATATGGGTATCCCATAATTCACGCAAGATTTAAATTTTGCGCCATTTGTGCGGTAAAGTGTTGCCAACGAAAAAAAAAACAACGTGACAGCTGACAGTTCAGGGTTATTAAAAATCGACCGCTACACGAAAGAATTGTTGAGCAATATTTTCAAAATAAAGTTGGAAAGTGATTTATCTTCATCAAGTGTGAAGAGTTTAATTGAAAAATTCAGAGAGACTGGGTCAATTAGTGATCTTAAACTCTCTGGCCGTCCTTCAGCAAGTCGATTAAAACAAAATATCGAAATAGTTCATGATAGTGTTGCTGAGAGTCTAAGAACATCAATTCGGCACCATGGTGAAGAATTGGATATTTCGATAAGCTTTCTACAAGTACTCTCATACGAAAGATTTGCATCTTTGCTTATAAAGTTCAATTGACTCAAGAACTGAAGCCTACTGGCCACGCAAAGCGAAGAGAATTCGTTGAAAGGATTATGGAAGAACAAGTGCATGCTGATTTTTCGAACAAAATCATCTTCATCGATGATGGCTTCGTTAATCGACAAAATTGTCCCATTTGGAATTCAGAAGATCCACGAGTGATTTTTGAGAAACAAATGCATCCACAATGTGTCACTGTTTGGTATAGATTTTGGGCTGGTCAGACAGTAACAGTTACTAGTGCTCGCTATCGCGACATGATAATCTATTTTTTTGTGCCTAAATTGCAGGATATTGAAACGTGTGGTTGCAACAAGACGGTGCCACATGCCATACAGCCCGAGAAACAATTCGATTATTGCATAAATCATTTCTTGGTCGTGTAATTTCCCGTTTTGGTGGTCAGAGTTGGCCGCCCAGATCATGCGATATAAGGCCGTTGGACTTTTTTCTTTGGGGTTCTTCAAGACTAAGGTTTATGCTAACAAGCCCATGACCACCCACACCGTGAAGGGAGAAAATTGATAGCTGTATCAATGAAATTCAGCCCCATATATGTAAAACGGTCCTGGAAAATTTCGACCAAAGAGTGAGTATGTACCAGCAAAACCGTGGTCATTTTATTTTATTTTATTTTTATTTGATTTAATACACTGTTCAACAGGTACTACCCAATTATAAAACAGGAATTTTACATACAATAATAAAAGTACATTAATTACAAACAAAATTAAAAGGAACAAAAAAATACAAACCATCATAAAAGAGTAGGAAATAAATAAAATCTATACACTAAATAATACACATCAATGAAGATTAAAATTATATATTTGAAACTACCAGACATTAATAACATTGTATTCTTAAGTCATTAATGCTGAAGTTAAAAATGTCTACAGAATTTTTATACAATTGTTGCAGATTTCATAAAGTGGTGAATGTTTGAGTACATTAGTACGAGGAGTTGGTAAATAAAATGTTCCGTTTTCTCTAGAGCTAAGTCTAGGTATAGAAATGATCATTCGGTTATAAATTGCTGGCAGTCCGCCAAATTACATAAAATTTTAAAAAGAAAGACCTGCGAAAAGTATTTTCGTTTAGTTTCAAGGGTAATAAAGGAATGTCTACTTAAAAGGTCCTCATGCGAATATCCGATATGTGGATAGTAGCCATCAGATTTAAAATTTAAAAATTTATAAAGTCGATGCTGAATCGATTCCAGTTTATTAATGTGGATGCCACTGTGCGGAGACCATACGGGAGAGGCATATTCAAGTTTCGATCTAACGTAATTAAAGTAAAGAAGCTTTATAACTTCTAAGCTTGAAAAATCACGACAGTTGCAACTATAAATGCATATGCTCTATTAGCTTCGGAGACAACAGTATCAATATGATTATTAAATGATAGTTTTTCATCAAATACAACGCCCAGGTCTCGAAATGTTTTCGGTCCTGACTAAAAGCCATTGTCAATTAAACGTAATGCGATTGAACTTGTTGGAGAAACATGACATTACACTTTTCCGTATTTAACATTAGCCTGTTATGATTACACCAAGATTTTATATTAAGAAGGTTTCGTTGAAGCTGAATACAGCAACTAATGTTGCGAACTGAGCTGTATATTTTCACATCATCGGCATAAAGAAGAAAATTTACCTCTAAGTTGTTAACTAAATCATTAATGAATATAATGAATAGTAAAGGTCCAAGAATGGAACCTTGACGAACTCCTGATGTAGCGACATATTCAATCGATTTATACCCATTATAAACTATATACTGTTTTCTGATGTTTAAATAAGATTTGAAGAAATTCATTAAGGCCTCTGATACGCCAAACATATCAAGCTTCTGGAGTAAAATTGAGTGATCAAGCCTATCAAAGTCTTGTTGAAATCCATATATATGACATCAGTTTGTAAATTGTTGTCTATAGAATCGGCTATAAACTGCGTAAGTAAATTGCGATCAAGTTAGTGACAGTAGAACGTCTTTTCATAAAACCATGCTGACATTGTATTATCATATTAGAGATGTTATAATAAATATAGTCATGAAGTAATATTTCAAAAATTTTGCATTATTATAAAAAAATCTCATTGGGTAGATAAATTTCTTGTAAAAATGGGCCACCATAAAATTTGTTAGTTCTACTTGAAACAGTGTTATATCTTCGGTAATATTTTAAATCACTTACTAAATACTACAAAATATGTTGTTAATAACAAATGTAGGTAGAGTATTACAAGACCACTGTAGAGATAAATTTTTTAAAATATTGGGCTATGGAAAATCATTTATCAAATTCTGCTTATTAACACTTTTTTATCGACAAAAATATTTTAAATTAGATACTAAAAACTATTAAATAAAAAAGTACTGATAGTCGTAAATAAAAAAGTAGATACTAATACTCGTATATGTTATTGATTGCCATAAAAAATATTTTCTTAGATATAAAACTAGGCTCTCTTAAACATTTCTTAAGTTCTTCTTGTAATTGCCATTTACTAAAATCAATGGCTATAACATCTTAGAATCACTTAAGTATTTTAGAATGTATGTTTTCAGTTTTAGCACAAGAAGGAATACTTAAAATGAAGAGTTTTACGGATATTCCTGGTATGACAAATTATACAAATTTTCTTTACCTCCAGATACCCATTTATTATCAATAATTATAAAAATCGAATTATAAACCAACTTAATAAACCGGGTGCCTTTCACTATATTAATTTTCTCATGGCATGAACCCCAATCTGCCTCGAATCCATTGACTTATGACCTGGGTGGAGGATTCCAGCGATATGTTATAAAGTCAGGACGTCCCAATTTGTCTATTTCTGTGATATTTTGACTTTGAGCGTGCCAAATAGTCACGAAAACACGATTTAGGCATTAACAGAGGAAACATCTGCTTTCACAGCGCTTGGAATATAACTGATGCGATGCGACGTTCTCTGTCTATGCACAATTTCAATATACATAATCGTTGATTTATATCTATTTAAAAAAATCATGTAGGTGTAGTAATATTATACACTACTATCAATTTGTCATACAATACTATATACTGTCAAAAGAAGAAGTTATATTCTTAACAAAACTCAAATATACATATATGTATAGATATAGGAAAGTGATATAATATTTATGTAGGCATTTATTCAACCCACAGAATCTTGTTAGTAAATTATGATATTTTATAAGTTTTGTTCGAGAATTATGAATAAACCAAATGAGGGCATCAAAAAAAATATAACAAACTTTAAATGCTGATAGTATTTTACAGGGGTTAGTTTTATTTTTTTTAATCCTACTTGAATACACAATTTTAAATAAGTAAGCAAGTAGATACCTACGCTTGTTTCAAATTAGTAGATTTGATACGAGAATTAAATTATAATTCCTGAAAACTAAGAATTAAGTTTTAATTTAAACTAGTTTCATTTTTTTTAATAGGCACTGCTTAAGTGTACTTATATTTAAATGTACTTACTAGTTATTATTAAAGATAGAGAGTTGTAATTTTTACGAATTTTGAAGTTATAGCCGAAAAATCATAATTTTTATGTTTTAGGTGACCGCTATAGTCTCTGTAGTTGGACATTTTTCTTAAATAATAACACTTTATCCTAATTTTTTTGGCTTAGAATTTAGTAGTCTTTAAAATTTTTGATAACTCAAATCAAACTTATATTTTTTTTAATACAAGCTATACTAGGCCAATGCCTTGTTAAAAAGAGGGCATATCAAAAATACGAGCAACATTCGATTCTGGCGAGGAATAGCAGCATTTTTGTCAATGTAAGAGTCTAAGCATATAAAAAATCATTCTAGTTTGTACATTTTTAAAAGCAATGAGTACTCCAAAAAATAAGTTCAGATGAACTTCCGAAAACGCTTCGATTCCGAGATACAGGGTGCTAAAGTTTTCGTAAAAACAAATCTGTTTTCTTTTTTAATCTTCGAAACATGTTGACCAAATTTGGCTATTAATAAATATGATATGAATCGTAATCTTTTATTTAAGCGTTAAATTTTTTTCAAAAATGGTAACATTCTCTGAAAGAGCTGCATAAATTAAAAAAAGGGCGTCACATTCTTTTAGATAGGAAAATTTTAAATTATGTTTTAAAATTCTTGCAAATATGGACTTGACAAATTGACAAATTGTCTATAAATCACTTTTGAATGTTGTATTGCACTCATCGAGATGAAGTGAGAGATTAACACAAAAAAAATCTTATGAATTAATACCTATCATACAAGGTGATAAAAATTAAAAAAAGCGCCTAGTAAATGAAATTTAGCGGTCACACATGTTTACATTACAAACATTTATTACTAGATATGGTACACATCCCTTTTAACACTAACAACACAGGAACACAAAAACGTTGTTCTATTATTATTAAGTTTTCGATCCCGTTGATTGAGCACCTGAAGTCAGTTTGGCATCAGCGCCAATCATTCTCAAGAAAGTGCCCCTCCAAATCCCCCAAGAATGAGTTATTTGTGAATATTGTTCTTCGAGTCTGTTACTTTTGTATAAAAAAAACTAGCAGGCTATGGTACATCAAATCAAGTAGGCTCTTCAGAATTCAATATAAATCTTCAATGCAAATTAATTCTTCCGCAAAAAAGAGTTTATGGAATTGGCTAACATGGTGACGCTAGTGTCACTAGTGAAAGTGAAGCTGAAATTGCAGACTTTCTGGGTAATCGCAATTATAAAACACTAACTGCGAATATGGAGGAAAAACTTGGATGTTACGAATTATCACGTTGATTACTTTCCTCGTAACTTAGGTGACTATAGCGAAGGTCAAGGAGAACGATTTCACTAAGATTTAAAGGAAATAGAAGAAGGTATCAAGGTAATTGGGACATGGATATTATGTCAGACTACTGTTGGATGTTAAAACGAGAACATAAGATTACAGGTAAAAAGAGAAAGAAAAAACCACTACACAGATCTTTTGAAAACAAAATAGTTCGCTACAAGCGACAGCGTTAATTAAAAACAAAAACCTACTGAACACCTTTACATATCTCCTAAGTATATTGTATATTCGTGAATTACACTTTTTTAAATAATTTAGTGGGGAAACTGAATTCAGATTCGTGTTCCATGGTTCCGAGAATATGGGAATAGGGTTACGAAATCCAGTAGACCAGTTTCTTCTACGCCGTTACGATCCTTAAACATAATCGCATATAAACTATTTTTCTTTTGAGGATACCATGTGCATTTTCTCGAAAATAGTTGATGCTGGCGCCAACGTTCCAGCGGGTCCGAAAACATAGTAGTAACAAAGTCTAAGTCTAACAAAAAAGAACGGTTTAATGAAAGAACAGTCTATTAACGAAAGTACAGTCTAACAACAGACTAAATAACAGACAAAAGAACAATCTAACAACAGACTGCTAACAAAACATATTATTAACAAATTTTCACACATTTTCAAATCGTATAAACTTTTTATGTAACACCCTGTACGAAATTTGAATTGAAATGAAGCGTTGGCAGACTTATGATCATAAATTTTTTTTCTTATTTTTTGTTTTTAAAGTTCTTTGTACTGTTTTAACGCCCTGTATATAATTGGAAAATGTATGCTAGCAAGTCCATATTTGTCTCATTCAGAGATAATTACGGTTCACCTTCTCCATAACCTTCCACACTTTGTCCTTCATTGTTGCCACCAAATTTACAATGTTTTGACTAACCCCAATTCTTCTGGTGTGTATTTCTCGCGCCAACTAAGTACGTTTCGTCATTAAACATCACACCGCCAGTCGTATATAATTCTTGGCACGTCCCGAGATCTGGATCTCCATCCGAAGCCTACGACTACCTATTTTAAGAGAATCGGTCCAAGAGATGGACGGATGCGACTGGCGACAAAAACAATGTCCGGAAAGACACCCTGTCCTCCTCTTAATCCAAACACTTTAACGCGCCATCAGGAACGGCTTATTTCTGGAATAAACTCAACAGTTTGCGGCCTCCACTGGTAAATTTACGCGGCGGTCGTAAAATCGAGCACTTATTGGATGACATATTTATGCGCGTGCATAAACATATAAAATAAGCAACGCTTAAAGTTGCAATAAATACGAGTAATTTTGTCTCTGTCCCATTTTCGTCACGGATGGTTAGGGACTGCTTTTTTTGGAAATTTTCTTATTAGGAGAACTGGTTCTGTTTACGTATCTGTATGTATGTATAATAAATTAATTGGAATTAATTGAATTGGTTTCCAAGAAAAACGTTTTTTTTTTAAATTTTAATGCCTTTAAAATGGATTTATAAAACCGAAACGTTGGCATGTTGAAACATTAACATAATAGTGATTTATGCAATAATGAGTGTACCTAATACTGTGTTTCACGAGTTCACTTATAATTTTATGTAAAATTATGCACTAGATCTATGGTTATTTTGACGTTATTTTACTTGTATATGGGAGGTTCAATGTCAACCGGGACACCGTTCTCTTCAAAAATAAAAGTTAGGAAAAAATACGTTTAAGGTCTCAAAATGTTCGTATACTCAAGAGCTTTCGAACAAATGATAGCCATTTTTGGGAAAATTTCGAAATTCAAAATGGCGTCCACAAAATGGCTATAATTACAAATAAAAAATAAACGTTCAGTACTTAGCTTAAAATCATCTATCCATGGAAAATATCTAATCTAATAATAAGTTTCACGATTTTGGACATGCTGAATACGATTTTCATATTCTTACAAGTCCAAGGTGGGAATATTAGTAACAGACATTTTTTAGCATTTTTTTGGTTTTTAGAACATATCTCTCTGGAATAAAAGGATTTTTTGTCTAAAAGTACCTTCTTTTATGATTTTTGACGTACTGACTTTGAGTTATTGAATTATGAAGTTTCAAAAATTAAAGAAATTAAAAAGGGCCATGTTTGACCATTGTTTGGCCTTTTTGACCATATTTCTTCGGAAAAAAGGATAATTCTTTATAAGAATCTATTTTAATGTTTGTTGACATACTGACTTAGATTTTTGTTACCCTGAAAACTTATAAAATTTGTGTGATGAGATCTGACCATTTTTTAAAATTTTTTGAAATTATTTCTTTGGAAAATAGAATATTTGACTAGAAGAAGCTAATTTTATATTTTTTTGACCATCTGGCTTCAATTTTTGAAGACTTGAATTAAAAAAAAATGCTGGTGATGACGTCTGACCAGTTTATTTTACCATTTTTTGGCATTTTTCGACCACACTTTTGGTAAAAATATTTGTCTAGAAAAGGCTTTTTTAAGTTTTTTGACATCATAATTTCGATTATTGAGATCCTAAAGTACAAACAAATTTGGGTTGTAGGAACTGGCTATTTTTTGACAATTTTTTGGCATTTTTTAGCATCAAGTCCCAACAACTTTAAACCTAACATAGCCTAAGGTGATCAGCACCAAGCCTAATCACTATATACCTAACATATCTGCTTTTAATTGCCTAAATGCCTAATTAATCGGAGCCCTAGTAATTTAAACCTACGTAATTAATTTTCTAGGTGCCAAAAAATTGTGAAAAAATTACAACCGCAAGCCCCCCATTCCAATTACTATACGGGCTGTCCCAAAATTAGTTTGCAACACTTTAGCAGTCGATTCTACAATCAAAAATAAGATTATTTTTTCCTATAAACAAGGGTCGAAAAATGCTTCCTAAGGGAGCTACGCCCCCCTAAAAGGGGCCTCGGGAGATCATATTTTTCAAAATATTTCCAAGATCAGTTAACGTATCATTATGAATTTTGGTATGTTGGACATTCAATGAATGTTCTAACGAACTACACGAAAACTGTTTAAAAATTTTAGTCAGGGGTGTCTCAGGCAGGGGGTAAAATGCGCCCCCAATTTTTTGCATGTCAATATTTTTAAATTTAAACATCAGACAATGATAGATATGAGTTTTTCACAAAAAAATGTATTCTTGATTTACTTCGATAAAATGCTTCGTTTTCGAGAAAAATCGATTTTAAAGTTTTATTGCATAATCTCAATAATGGAAAAGGATTACATGAATAGGTAGGTAGGCCATGAAAACAAACATTTGTTAGTTGAATTAATTTGATAGATTATTAAACTTAAATTTTTGCTTTCACTTTATTGATGTACTGATATTAATCTAAAGAAAAAATTAAAAAATGCAAAATTTTAATAATCGCGAGCTAGCAGACATTCATTTTGTGTATGAATTTTGTAATGGGAGAGCGCTAGCGGCACAAAGAGAATACCAACGGCGATACCCGAATCGGAGGCAACCTTTTGTGAAGAACTCATATCTATCATTGTTTGATGTTTAAATTTGAAAATATTGACATGCAAAAAATTAGGGGCGCATTTTACCCGTAAGTCTCCCGCCAGACACCACTGACTAAAATTTTTAAACAGTTTTTATATAGTTTGTTAGAACATTTATTGAATGTCCAACATACCAAAATTCATAATGATATGTTAACTGGTTTTGGAATTATTTTGAAAAATATGATCGTAGAATCTACTGCCAAAGTATTGCACACTAATTATGGGACACCCTGTATATTTATTGTAGAGATTAGTGTGTATATTGTAATGATAAGTTTGTGGAGTGGTGTTTTAACAATAAAGTTAATAATTATTCTGAAACTGTATTATTAAAAAATGAAAATCTCATCAATCTGATCACACTACTATGTTAAAAACGACGTTGGCAGTCAGAGAAAATCACGAGGTTTCCGAAGTTACTTGCTCTTCTTAAGAGATAAAATTTTGGTATGTGCAAAACCGTACTTATCTTATCAACTTCGACGTCACCTGTTACATGAGTGTTGCACAATAATGAAAAAGTAATATTAACGGTCGGTAGAAGGAAGCACAAAAAAACAAGCGCTTAGGTAGGGAATTCTGGAAGGAAGCCAAAATAGTTAAAGATAGGCAGTTGAAGTGAGGACAGCGCGGAGTGAAAAGTAAGACGATCAGTGTAGTGTGAAAAATATAGAAGTAGTGGAAAATTAAGTGTTTAACCGGTATTAGTTAGCAGGTAATATTCTTTAAGTACTTTGTTGTTAATTGTTCTATGTAATCTTATGATTGTGATGTTTATAGATGTTTCATGATAATAATTCTGTATATGTTTAGCCTTCATTGTCTTACGCTCAGGGGCTTTGTTTCACATTTAACTTGTTTTATCATTTGTTCTTTGATTTCTTGTACTCACTTTATGTCATACGTCTATACGAGCCTTGTTGAATTTACTAACATTTTCGCCCATGCGGAACGAATTTGGATTAAGCTCGATTGCCTCCCATATGGGACTCCAGTGTTATGAAGGATCTTCCGAAATATCAACTATAGCTGATTGGCTAACTAACACCAAACCTCTTCAGTGTGTATGACTAATATGGGTTAACAAATGACATTTAATGACACATTAAATGAGACAGGTCTTATTTATCATTAGCAATTGGTTAGCGGTTGTTTGGTATTTATATTTGGGTGGTAAGAGCAAGGATCGTGGGTTTCTCTGCCATGCTCTTTCCCCACAGGAGCTCTAGGTGAGCCTGGCACTCTCATTCTATGTTAAATGGTTGTTAATGTTTTTGTTGTTCTTTCTATTTGTCACATGTTTGATTTGAAGACTGTTGTACGTAAAATAATAAAGTTAGGTGTATTAACTCTGCTTTTGTTTTATAAAATTAAACCATACATCCCCTCAAAAAAAGTTAGTAGCCAGCGCCTTCCGGTCAATAAAAACATAGATACCTACCCACAACGTAGGTATTCCTTATGACGATCACATATTTTTGGCCACAACTACGTTTATTTTTTCGATCGAACCCAGGGTTGTTATACTACAGGGAGAAACAAATAAAACAGGATATAATACAGGAAATATTCAATCTCCGCTTCAGGCGCCTAAAAGAGATTCTACATTCTCAGGAGCAAATTCGGAAGCTTTATAATATTCTGTTTTTCAATTTCTTCTCTCATCCCTTGTAGACAGTGTATTTCAAACTGTAATAATTGCATAATTAATTTACGTGATCCATTGCGACAACACTATTTTGAAAAAATCAAGACTACAGCTTGAGCCTACCTACCTACGCCTCGTTTTGCTAAGTGCCCACCCCCGCGCACAATTCATTCCAATACCCAAAATAAAATACCATTAAACGTTATATATTCCGGTTGTCAAATAAGGCAGTGGCGCTTCTATAAACACCATACATCTCCCCGTCCTAACGACACCATATTTTGAAACATTTAAGCGCCTAAATATACCCGAACGCAAAGGTATGCCACGCCGGATGTTGTAAAAATCGGATCGGTGTTCTTATTTCGTGTTAATATATCCGATGCCCCTCTCGAGAAGTGCCTCCGGGGATGGGAATCGATCCTTTTAGTCACCTTTTAGTTCTCGCCGACGACTTTTAACGTGCTAAGTGTCCTGTCAGCAGCTATTTTGAATGTCTGGTATCACCGGGAGAAGTACATAATTCTAAATTGCCGGGGAAACGTAGATGTCGACGGTCTTTATCGGGAGTTTGGGTTAGGAGTGGATACATGACGTTTATTTAGACGTTAAGCGCACGTTAATTTTGTCATCACGGTTACACAGGAGCTTTTTACAGATTTTACATAGCAGGATCTAAATTTATTAATATTTCCACGAAATAACTCAGTGGGATTTTTTTTTTTCATAAACAAGAGGCTACACTACTTAGATCCACGCCACTGGTCGAAATAATACAATTACAATTACACCAGTTGAAATATCATTTATGTATACGCGGGTATTAATTTTATTTAAAATCCAGTAAGGATTCCTGAGATATAACAGAAAATTTCTAAAATTTAACGCTGTTTATCTCGAAAATAGGGTCCTAAAGCAGAACGTTGTAGAACAAAACTTAGTTTGCAGGCCACAGGGTGTTTGGTAAGTCGATGCATTCCTTGGAGAAGGTTATAGTACAAGTGATTTGTGATATATGCCAACTAATAATAATTGCATTTTTATTTTTGAAAAAAAGTTTAGTAGGCCTTACAAGTAAACTGAATTTTTCATACAATCTACCAACAAATTTTATAAGGAAAACTTTATTTTCATATTTCAAATTTGAAGGCAGTCGACCTACCTCAATTATTATCAATTTCTTCATGTTTCGTAGGTAGTGGCCTCATTTTGTAAGAGATCGGGAAAGATGTTATTAGAAATCTTTTAGAATTAAAATTTATATTAATGTCCCAAATTTGGTGGTAATAGCAATTCAGTGGTTTATCAAACAAAGAAAATAAAGTAAGCTTATTTATTTTCAAACTTGCTCTATGGACATACCTACATTTTAATTGTGAATAAATTTTCTCTATAAAATTGTTTGATATAAGAAAAAAGTACTTTAACTAAACAGAAAATACATTTCTAATTGTTAACAACACCTACTTATTTTTTCGAAATTAATAATACGCAACAAATTACTTTTAATCATACAGCAAAATGCCAAAATTTCAGCTTAAACAACACCTATGACTGTATGTGGATTATAGACACTCTTTGCATATTAAATATTGGAAAATGGTAGTTTTTATGGGTTTCTTAATTGATATTGTGTTTTATTTAGTTTTAAAAATAAAATCAATGACTATTTCCTCGTATAAGTTGTTACGATGTCAACTGGAACCTGTAAATCTTAAAGCACAGGACCGTATGCACTTCTTCTGAAATTTCTCCCTATGCTTTGACCATGATGTGTCACGTAATTTATACTCGAATAGCAATTCGGCGAGTCCGGTAATGGTAAACTAGTTCGCCTGATGTAGAATTGACGGCGGCGCGCTGGTCATCAAAGCAAACTGTATTGGTCCACTAGGTCGTAAATATTTTTTTTTGTATGGTACACGGGTTCACTTAGCTTTGCCGCTTTGCCAGTGCAGTGCAGAGCATTGCTTGGCGGGGTATGTTGTTGGTATAATGCGTATTATTATTTATTGGTTGATACTATTATTTGTTCATGTCGTAACCAGTAAAGGGTAATAGTTATTAAAATAAATGTTATCAAGTAATTTAGCGTTTCTCTCTGAAGATTCTTTGAAGCGGAGGATAACGAAATAACTCGGGAAAATCCCCAAATAGTGGAACCGGTTTTTGTCGAAAGCATCGAAACAAACTCAGAATTTAAAAACGTATTATGTTAAATATATGAATGTTTGAAAATTGAAAATATTGAACAATGTGATAAAAAAGTTAGGAAACGGATTAACGAATTAACTAAGATATTAAAAACGACAATTATCACGTAATTAAAGAAGGACTGATCACGATACAAAGAGGAAACGGAAAAATACAAAATTAAAGAAAATTGACGATTTTATCAGATGTAAAGTGGCGCACAATTTATAGTATGTATAAAGAAAATAAAGTTTCTACTTTAAACATGATTCGAGATAAATTAAGTGATTATCCTGATTATAATTATAAATCTTTATATATTTTACGACATGCTTTATTACAATGCGATTTTAAACATAAAAAACTTGACAATCGTATGGTAATTATATGGTAATATAGTATATCTAGACGAGACAGGGCTAAATTATTCTGGGCGTCTATGGATTCCGTAGAATTTATGAGGTAAATGTTTTTATGCGGTTCCAATTGAGATCATAACAACTATAGAAGACACCCCCTATATATGTAGTTCAAGGGAGTCAACATCAAAAACAAAATTTTTCGAAATTGGAACAAAAGCAGATGTTTTTAATAATAACGGCTTTCTTTTAAAAAGTGAGAAATAATAAAAATGTCATCTTTTGAAATCAATCCATGAAGACACCGTATAATACTCTTATTTATTTTTATTAGGTAACACACATTCTTCAACATTTTTAAAAATTATATAAAAAAATACTTAAAACATTATTTCCAGGCATATAATAAAATAATTATAATTATTTTTAATAATGGGTAAAAAAAAATTGGACAACGACACGCGGTGTTCCCAAGCGGTCACCCATCCAAGAACTAACCGCGCCCGACGATGCTTGACTTCAGTGATCGGACGAGAACTGGTATTTTACATCGTGGTATGGCCGTTGCCTGACAATATATAGTAACTTCTTGAACACATTAAAAAAATCTGATTAATCGTTTTTAAATCATATTGATATAAATCATGTTGATATACATTTAATTTCGAAAACTTCTGTAGTTCCCTTATTAGTATTCATACAAAAAAGTATTTAAAGCTGTATGTTTTTAGAAATTTTTTTATTTTTTGAAATACATTTTTATTTTTTGCTTTGTTAAGACTTAGAAATAATGCAATTAACTGCAATTTTTTAAAATTTCTCCATTGTAATAAGCACGGTTCCAAAATTACACCTTATTAATGTTCTTCTGTTCTTTGTATATACATATGTATATGTATATGTAATATACATAGACGTAGAGTAGATAGATTTATAAAATTATTATGACAAAAAATACGGTACTTATAAATTAAGGATTTTGTATATAAAAACAACGTGTTCATTAAATCATAAATTAATAGTAAAATTTAATTTTAATGGCGATTTCAACGACCAACAACAAATAAATCTGCTAATACTTTCACTGAAAAGTAAAATAAAATGTTAATAGTGATATTAAAATTAATCGTACTAATTCTAAAATAACAAAAATATTGTTCGTTTGATAATAAAAATACCACATTTAGATTTATTGTGGTGAAGAAATATTTCTGAATGCTTTTGCCAAAACACGACAAGGATGTAATAAAATCTCAAATATCTTGTTAATATGTAATATATGATATAGTTCTTCCATATATCAAGACGATATATTATTTTTCTGTTCAAAATACTGATCGTAATTTTTACGGTTATAAACGGTTTTGTTGAAAAGCATCATAATTTTAATGTTGTGTCAAATCGACCGGTTCCGACAGCTGTCGACGGAATTGTTGAGTGCTGTCTATTTCGTCATATGTGTTCGTTTAATATTCTAATCATGTTTTATAAACATAATAGTTCTGAGCTGTAGTAGTTCTGTCCAGAATCGAAAAAAACTTAATTGTTAAATACAAATATCGTCAATTAAGAATAAAGTATGGATTTCTAAAATATATTTTTTTATTAACGTACGTAAAATGTAAAATACCTACCTACACGTGTTGTATGTCCGTGGTACATAACTTTCTCGTAACTATTTATTTGCACACGAGTGTGAGAAAAAACCGTAGCAGTGGCATTACTGACATCTCTGGTATTTAATATCATGACCTTCTAAATTGTTAAAGTGGCAAAAATAACAGTGCGACATTAATCCATATAATTTGTAGGTAAATTAGTGAAACAGTAGTTATTTTTTTCAAATTAATACCATTGTTGGTACATGCGGAAAAATAATCAACAATTATGGTACGTACTATATTCAGGGTGTCCCATTTTAAATAACGCATTGCAATTTTGACTGTAACACTTTCTCTTGTAAAACTAGTTTCGTTAGTAAATAAAATATTATTAGTAAATTCATTATCCTCTTCTTATTCTTCCACAATGTTATTACAGAGCCGAAAAAAAATTATGGTGAAAAATCAGACTTATACCTGCTTTAAACAATTTTTGTTACAATTCGTAACATCAAAATTACTGATGATATTTATTTGAAGCATGACAACTTGATTAATTACAGAAAGAATTATCAAAAATTTGATGTTTAATAACACATTAATAGCGATTTCCTGGTAAACGGTTACATTTATCAGCTTGAATAAAGTTATAAAGACATATTTTTTTCCGATATTGTTTCTCTTTTCAATAATGTTTAAATTTCTGTGATGTCTGGCAAGAGAAAAAAGTTATGAACAAAACAAATTTTGAGTTCTAGGTAAAGTGCCCTCTAGCAGAGCATAATGAAACTTTTCTCTGACTCGTCCAATAAAGCTACATCTACTTATACTCCGCGGTCGAAATTATAGAGAGTGACTAAGACATAACATAAAAACACTATTACCATAATGCGTATAAAATATAAAATGTCTAGAGACCGAGTTACACTGAACGTCGATCTATATTCTATCTCTGTCTTTTGCACTTGGTAGGGAATAGGGAAATGCTTTTTTAGTGGGTGTAAACGGACTTGATTTAACCCGTCCTGAGAAACGTCATAGCATAAGCGTAGACGAGGGGTCTAATTCCATGGCTATAATAAATTTATAAATTAAAAAAACACAATTGGGACGTTTTAAAATGCTGTAATAATTAAAATGGATCAAAGTGCCTGTTATAACAAACCGTAAAAAAAATATTAGATGTTATGTTTTATTATTTTTTTTTTAACTTTGACAGGCTGTAACTTGCAAACAATTAACAATTCAAAAAAAAATTCATTACACACTACTATTATTTTAATGCGTAGAATCACGTCCCGGAGTTTCCTGACGGACTTTAAGAACACCCTGTATAGCTACCCTGGTGTTAGTATAGTATAAATTTGACATTTGGGCTGGTCTCAGGTGACGTCATGCGCAAACAGGACGAAATTGAGCCAGCTGCCGAGTACATCATACTTTTCTCACGTCCTAAGGCAGATATCGGGTGCCAAAGTGGTCCTAGAGATTTACGTTTTGGATTTTAATTTCAGAACCGCCGTTTTTGACGTAGTATATTATCTATTATTTGATCTTAAAACCGGTCTTGCAAAAAAATGTAAATACAATTTACATCGTATTTAAAGGAAGAAGGAAAGGATTTAAAGGATCGTATTTAAAAAAATGAAGTTGGTGATGGTCCTGGAGAGACGAAACGTTACATGTAGAAACTGATTATGTCATTCGATAGAGGGCAAAAAGTTTGCATGAGAAAGTTTTCTTCTTTTTTCAATATCACCTCAAACAAGGCTGATATGAAACAAAAACGGATTTCCAAAATTTAGGGTTTTTTTGTCAAATGTTTCGAAAACTAATCATGTTAGCCTAGATTTTTTAGGGGCATAATGTTGGTCCCCTGATTATGCAATTTTGTCCCCATTTAAGCTACTTCGTATCTCTTACCGTTTCCCTGTAGTGAGAAGCGAATTTGTAACAGTCTGTATACGTTGTGAAAATTTTGACAGACACCAAATTATCGACCTGAAAATGTTACATACACAGAATTTTTTTTAAGAGCAGCAACACCTAGAGTTAATTGTTACAAATTATTTAATGCATTAGTTTATTTTTTCGGTGGAGTCATCCAAATGAACTTAATTATTCAATACCCATAAATACTAGAAAAAAACTTTGTTCAGTGTAACCCAAATTCAGGGCTAGATATAATATGTGGAAAATAACACATACTTATTATAATTTTTTCCATCCATTTTGAATCTATTGAGTGAAATTATTGAGTATATTTTCACACAATATTGGGCATTTTAATCATTTTACTCATTTGTGATTATATTTAAACTAAAACTGAGTACTTTCACTCAAATATAGGTACTCCTTAAATAATTTCTTCACGTAAACTCGTATTTGGTGCATGCTTGTACCCAAATCAGAGTAAATGTCCTCATTACTGAGCGAGTCTAAATGTATATTACCCTTGACTATGAGTGTATATAGTCAAAGATATTACTTTCGAGTAATTTTAATGGCGCCGTGAAGATGGCACTACTTACATATTACTTCTGTAATCTCGACCATAGCTGATAGGGGCCCGTTAGTTGCTCTAGAAAAGCGCGATCGCCAGGAGAACAAGCCTTAGCCGGCCTTAGCTGGCGGGTCTCAGCCAGGACAGGAGGAGGCCCCGCGAAATGAATTAATTTCACACTGTATATCTTAATTAATCATTTATGAGTGATTTATTTTTGCACTCAATATTTAGTTAATTAAAAACCAAGTCTGAGTAAAAAAAACTAAAAAATGATGATATCAATTCAAAAAAATCAACTCGAAATTGGTTTTATATACTCATAATAGAGTCAAAACTCGCTCAATTGATAGTTAGCATAACTCGCATTTTTGAGTAAAACTCACTCATATTTTATGCAATAGTTTCACTCAGTTGTACTCATACCAAAAAAGTACTCAATCGGGTGTAAAATTGATACGTTATTGAGTGAAAATGAGTGAAATAATTTTACAGTGTACTGTGTGAAACAGCTACTCTGCGAACTAAAGCTCCATCCATCATTGAAGTACATCGGCAATATTGATCTAGTAATATTGTGGATGTATAATGCTGTACGTGGCTTTACACCGCAGAGTAGTTATTTCGCAAAACTGTTTCACAAATATTCAATCAACTTGATTTTGTTGAATCATCTTTGTGTTTTTTTTTTTTAATTTACCGGTTCTGATGATACCGCTACGTAGCCGGCCGGTTAGACGCAAACATTTCAAAATAAAATTGCTGTATCCCGTGCACGACGCATAGCGTTTAATTCTAAAACCGTCTCAGCCAGATAGCAATAATATCATCTTTTGACAGCGACAGATCTTGTAATGATACGAATTTACAAAGTCGGAGATATTTATATCTATTAAAACAGTGTTTTACTGTTTTAATAATGTATTTTTGGAACGCCGCACTGACATTTATTTGCTTTTTCAGAATAGCCAGCGAAAGACGGTCGGCCGTCGTCTTTTTGGTTTTGCTGGGATGTGTGGATTTGACAGGCACATCCCATAATTTCTGGAGTTTTACTACCAAAATACATTTTTATTAAAATATCGCTTCCTTCATAAAAATAACGTTTAGATTGATGGNAAAAAAAACTAAATTTATTTTGAGTTTTAGATTGTTGTAAACTAACATTTAAAAAAGTAAATCAAAATCAGGAAACGCCATATTTCCTTTCAACACCACAATTCATAGTTTTTATATTGTCTTTTATTTTCTAATACTTAATTTGTCCTTAATTTTACAGTACCTTATAGAATAATACACTCGAACAATCATTTATTTACACAACACACCACATCACGTAAAACGACGCCAATGCTTAACGCGCGGGATAACAAACGACAAACAGGTTGGCTAAAATGCTTTTGTAACTACGCACTACGCCACTTTGTTCCCATACCAAAAGTGGGGGATGCGTGCACAGATCTGCGCGAATACCCCCACCATGCCAACTTATAATTCTGGTTGTTTTATCTTCTTTGCCTTAGCCGGCCTCAGCTGGCGGGTCTCAGCCAGGACAGGAGGAGGCCCCGCGAAGTGAATTAATTTCACACTGTATATCTTAATTAATCATTTATGAGTGATTTATTTTTGCACTCAATATTTAGTTAATTAAAAACCAAGTCTGAGTAAAAAAAACTAAAAAATGATGATATCAATTCAAAAAAATCAACTCGAAATTGGTTTTATATACTCAGAATAGAGTCAAAACTCGCTCAATTGATAGTTAGCATAACTCGCATTTTTGAGTAAAACTCACTCATTTTTTATGCAATAGTTTCACTCAGTTGTACTCATACCAATAAAGTACTCAATCGGGTGTAAAATTGATACGTTATTGAGTGAAAATGAGTGAAATTATTTTACAGTGTACTGTGTGAAACAGCTACTCTGCGAACTAAAGCTCCATCCATCATTGAAGTACATCGGCAATATTGATCTAGTAATATTGTGGATGTATAATGCTGTACGTGGCTTTACACCGCAGAGTAGTTATTTCGCAAAACTGTTTCACAAATATTCAATCAACTTGATTTTGTTGAATCTTCTTTGTGTTTTTTTTTTAATTTACCGGTTCTGATGATACCGCTACGTAGCCGGCCGGTTAGACGCAAACATTTCAAAATAAAATTGCTGTATCCCGTGCACGACGCATAGCGTTTAATTCTAAAACCGTCTCAGCCAGATAGCAATAATATCATCTTTTGACAGCGACAGATCTTGTAATGATACGAATTTACAAAGTCGGAGATATTTATATCTATTAAAACAGTGTTTTACTGTTTTAATAATGTATTTTTGGAACGCCGCACTGACATTTATTTGCTTTTTCAGAATAGCCAGCGAAAGACGGTCGGCCGTCGTCTTTTTGGTTTTGCTGGGATGTGTGGATTTGACAGGCACATCCCATAATTTCTGGAGTTTTACTACCAAAATACATTTTTATTAAAATATCGCTTCCTTCATAAAAATAACGTTTAGATTGATGGCTTCGAGTAATGCATTTAGACGCGAGTTGCTTATTCATTATTACATCTTAATAACTGGAATTTCTACGAGTGAGATTTGTCTTCCAGGTACCTTTTCTATTACTGTGCGTAAATATGATATGCATTAATGTGTAAATATATCTATTTATAGTATTTTTTTATTTAGTAATTTTTATTGGTTAATAGTAATTCGTATTAATAAGATGTAAAATATTTACAGAATACTGTTTGCAGTTCGAGTGCCTATATTTTTCGCTCATACAACAACAAAAACTTATTGTCATTTTTTTTAAACCTACCATAATGACGGGTGACTGTTATTATTATCTTGCCTTTTAATGAAACGACATATATTTTTACTTATATTGATGTAGACGATATATGATATTTCCGTAAAATTTACAAAAAAAATGCATCTTATCATTTAAGGCAAGAATAAATGAATTTGTGCATTTTAAACTTCTGAAAGGTATTCCAAAATTCATAGCGAAAAGTAATTTTGATAGAAAACAGAGGTTTTTAATTAAAAATTGTAAATTTTTTATTGATTCATAAAATATACAGTACCTTCTTATTGGGTTGTGTATGGAATCCAATATCGGGTAAATAGCCTCCACGGTTTTGTTGGCACATAAGTTTGTCGAAATTTTCTGTGACCGCTTTGCATAAATGAGGCTGAATTTCGTTGATACAGCGCTCATTTTCGTCTTTCAAGACATGGATGATGGGCTTGTTGGCATAAGCCTTTAGACTTCCCAAAAAAAAGAGCCCAGCGGTTTTAAATCGTATGTTTTGGGCTGCCAATTCTGATCAGCAAAATTGGAAATTACACAACAATGAAATGACTCATGCAGTAATTGAATTGTTCCTCAAGCTGTATGGCATGTGGCACCGACTTGTTGAAACCATATTATGTCGTCTACATCCGTATTTTGCAATTTAGACACAAAAAAAATTATCATATCGCGACAGCGCGCACCGTTAACTGCTATTGCCTGACCAGCCGCATTTTAGAAGAAGAATGGTCCGATGATGCCTCCAGCCCAAAATCCACACCAAATAGTGACACGTTATGGATAACTTGTGGATTTTCTGAACACCAAAAGCGACAATTATATCAATTGACTCCATCAGGATTTAAATGAGTCTCATCGCTGAAGATAATTTTGTTGGAAAAATCAGTATCCACTTGTTGTTGTTCCATAATCCATCCAACGAACTCTCTTTGCTCTTCGTAGTCAATAGGCTCCAGTTCTTGAATCAATTAAATTTTGTAAGCATGAAGATGCGAATCTTTCGTGAAAATACGCTGTAAGTTACAATGGAAAACACATTTATCAATTTTGAACTTAAGAAAAAAATTGATGAAATTACTTCTTAAATTGCTCCTTAAGGGTAATCCAGATGACCATAACCAGTGCTAGAAATATCTGACAGGTTTTCTTGTTTCATAATATTTATTTAGCTGTTATACCTATCTTTACTACAGTTTAGACATTTCTATACCTACTTCAAAATTTTACGTTTTGCTTTCTGAAACTTTCAACAATATTTTTCTTTCGCCAATAGCACGGAAATAGAAAAAGGAATGGATGTTTTCCAATAAAAAAGTTTCATTTAATTTGCTTATTAATGAACCTGTATCTATCATTAGTAACACGCAAAATATTATGTCTGAAGTCTGGACCACACACCGTATGTAGGTACACAAGTAGAAAATGGTAGACTCCGCTAGTTTGAAATAAGCGACCCTTACTATTGATTAATGACCGCCATTAAAGTAATAAGGTACAAAAATAAAATATTTTAATAAACATCATTTAGATGTGTTTTGGGATTTTTACAAAATGATACAATTTATTTTAGAAGCTTTTAGGCGTTTCAGGACGTTCCAGTGTGTAATAAACAATTTCCGGGAGATAATTACAAAAAATTACAGACATTAATTATTCTTATTAAAGAAATATTGTTAATGACTCGTCTGTATTTCATAAAAATGCACTCTTTTAGTTACTTATATACTTAAAATTAAGGCCAGTCCACACGATCCGGAATTCCAGAATGCGGATCTGAATTTCCGCATTTACGTTGTACAGGCAATGTTTATTCGTTTTCATTGTGAGGAGTTCGTAAATTGAAATTCCATTTTGTTGCTCTGTCATGTTATACAAATATGATAAAAACAAGTAATTATAAAAGTCGTTCCAATTGATTAAATTTGGAATATTTAAAGACTAGAATAGAATAACACAACCCGACAATTGCAAATCACCTACTGTTTCATTGAGATAGGGACTAACATTTGACAGTCACTTGAGGAATTACTACTTGTATTTTGAATTTTTAATTTTAAAAATCAACTGAAAATTTGTTATTTTTGAATGTACAAACTTTAAATTTTGATGGTACATATAGAACCTTGAGTATATGAAATTAATAATAGTTATTTCTACAGTTTTGTATAACTTTAAGCCATCGACATCTAAAGGACACCACGATCAATGAAATACTAAATTAGACCAAGCAAATTAAATTTTTACTCGAAAAAAGTCCTATCAGCTAGATTATTGTAAAATTGTCTAAATGAACATAATACAAGACATCTCTCGTCTCGTGAGTCAAAAACTTTTATTAGCTAACTTTTCTATTTAAACAAATAAGTGAGGAAAACAGTTTTTTCACTTTGCAGGGAAAACCATCAATTTTAGCGAAAAGTGACTCTCAGACAGCTTATAGGGAGTAAAATTATCTACAAAATGAGACTGGTTAAATTAAAATCGGTTAATAAACAAAAAAGTTATTGCAAAAAAA
>NW_019416810.1:361437-363663 GCF_000390285.2 Anoplophora glabripennis
TTGTTTATAAGCGAAAAACGCACGGTTTTTTAATGCACAATTTGAGAATGTTAATGTCAAAAAAACGGTGATATTTTTTAATAGGTCGCTTAATTACGTCTTTAAAATTACAATGACGCTTTCAGAATCATGTTTGGTTGAAAATTAACGCCTGTACAGAGGCTTAAAATTCATAACTTTTGGAGCTTCCGCTATAAACAAATAGAATTACCTATGCGAAAACTATTGCACCTACAGCGTCCACTTTTGGCACACTTTTAAAGTATGACAAAACCCTCAAAAAGTTAGCTAATAAAAGTTTTTGACTCACGAGACGAGAGATGTCTTGTATTATGTTCAATTTTACAATAATCTAGCGGATAGGACTTTTTTCGAGTTTCTCTTTTATTTTCGCTAATTTTCCTGGTGTAAATGTAATGATAATAAAGAATAATCGTACATGTTAGATTTGATTACAGTATCTGTTAATTAATTAAGCCACTATAGATCTAACTACATCGACAGCAAGTCTTTGTATCATGTAATGTCTTGCAGATGTCGACGAATTAAACTCACTTAAAGCTAAAACCACAGCTCATACTAAAACTGTAGTCATGGCAAGCTTTAGGTTAATTAATAATAATCCTCTAGTGTTATATAGGTATTCAAAGGTATAAACTACCTAATATTTTTCTGTAAGAAATTTCTAAAGTGAAGCGCACACAAATTGTAATTAAGTAATATGCTGATGTTTCAGGTTACGAGATAGCTTCAACCACTTCCAGCTTGGATTGCCTCAACCTGATTGTACAAAGTATCACGAATAAAAAACAGGAAAATGTGGAGCATGTAACATAATCGTATTATATGGTTTTTAATTTATTTTATGTACCTTATAGAATGAGTCAGAACGTGCCTTAACGTAGTAAAGTTTTGAAAATTTAAAGGACCCGTCATTTTTATCCAAAAACTAAAAAATTGAAAAGACTCGCTTATTGTTATTTCAGTGAAATATAATAATAGAAATAGGTTTCGTGATTCTCCATTTATAATAATTTGCCTTTCAATTAATTTGAAATAAATCAATTAATGATAATGTCATACATTTGAGTCTAGAACGGACAAGAGAGATTACTGTTGTTTTCATCGTTCTCATGTACAGGTTCAGGTGGACTTATAATAGTCCCATTGATACCTAGGGGGCATCGCGGTCAACGCTATCAGACCCAACCAGATTATGGCACCAGGGGTATTCATTTATTTGTACTGTACAAATTGTTATACCTGACTGCACCGGTCATAATTTCCTTATATACTGAACAAATCATGTTTTAAAGAATTCAAACTTAACCAAACTTATGTTATAATATCATAATATGTATGCCTCGTACTCTGGACTAGAATTCAAAAGATTAGTAACAGCCAAGATGATTAAAGTTATTTAATCTGTATCTCCCACAATGTTAATTGAGAAATAAAAATTATTGCCAGAAAGTATTTTGTTTTATTTATATTTGTATGAATACTGTAAATGTTTTTCTAACTAATAATATTGTGAGAAACAGCTCTACGGACTATAACCTACAATCAAATATCTAGTAAAAGGCTATTCATCAGTAAAATTGACAGACATGGGCCGATTTTGAATTTACCAGTTGTCTCAGTTCCCCATTTGTTACTTAATCAAGACTTAAGTTACTAATAGTTGTTACGGCGGTTGTATACAGAATATATGGTTATTAGAATCAGTCAATGTATTACAAATTCAACAACGAACCTGAACCTAAATAATGGAAGAATAATCGAATTGTTTAAACTACTAAAAGCATATTGATATTAGTAGAAATGAATATGTCAAATATACTTTCTTTGTGGAATGATTTTTACAATGAAAATCATTATTTTTAAGTTGTATAAATCATTATGCCAATTAGAGAGATTTTCATAACAAGGTAAGAAGATATCGCTGTCTTTTCGCGAGAATTAGATGATACCTCCGAAATATATGAAATAGGACCAAGTCGCAAGTTTGGTAGCGGTTGTAAATGAGCAGTCATGAAAAAATCCTAAAAGTATGTTATACAGTATAGGAAAGTACCGATGGTCTATCAGAAGTTACGTGAGAGCGATAAAGTAAGCCATAGAAATCCATGTGATAGACAAGGATGGCTATAATGAAGGCGTCTAATAGTCAACGCCCATTTCGCCCTTCCACAAATAAGAAGTGGATCTTATTTGTGGAAGGGC
>NW_019416810.1:368490-387008 GCF_000390285.2 Anoplophora glabripennis
TTTATAGTCTCTCATTTGCATGCCGCGACATGTTTTAATGCCCTCCCCATTATCTTTTTCTGGGCAATTTTTTGTGCAATGTGCTTGTGAAATTCCAGCTGTAAATTTGTAGAAAAAGTATGTTAATAATACATTTACATTGTAGACGAGTGACAAAACAAAAATTTTCATTAAATACATTTAACGAGACTATTCTAATTTCATGAACTATGGATTATAATCTGTTGATATTAAATTTAATTCTAATATTCTAATAGATAATACGTAATTCTGCCTACGATTTATAATGTAATCCTTATAACTCACAATGTTGGTACAAATATTACAGACAGAGAACTATAATAAATTAATTAAATTTATGGGATACAATCCTTTGTCAGAACACCTATATACAACACATTCAAAACTAAAAATTATAGATTTGAACATATTATGTAGATTTGGTGATACCACTTATACACATCTATTACAAATAGTGATAAAAACTATTCTAATTTTTGAATGGTATTAGGCTCTATATAAAAAATATTTGAAAACATGTTTTTTTAATGCGTTCTTTAGGCATTATATAATTATTGCATGATACAAACAGTAAGAACAAAATTAGTTAATACTATATACGATTCTAACCTATATGTTTATTCTATGATATTAATACCTTAATACCAAAGGTAATTTAAATACTTACTTCTGCCAGCAGGTGGTTGATGCACGTCACTTAACTATTTTAACAAGCTTTAAATTTCATTTTCCACTTTTCAAATTAATAAAAACGTCATTGAGTCACGCACTTATAAAACAAAGAAACACAGAAAATGGCGAGATACGGGTCATGTCGTCAATATGTCATACTGCGCATGCACCATGCACTGTGCAAAGCCAAGAACCATCCCAGGATGGGATCACTCTAGAATTTGCCTAGGATATCCCAAAATTGGAGATTATTCGGCTTTTAATATCTTCATAGGATATTTCCAGGACATCCTGTTTGGATTTACCTGGGATATCCCCAATTAGGATATTGATAGGATCTACTTGTCTTATTTAAATATCATCAGGATATCCTGAGGAGTGAGATCCCCGATTAGGATATATAGGACTAAATGAGGATATCCCAGGGACGTCATGTGCTGTGTGGGCTAGAACGTTACCAGAACGTTGCATGGATTTTTTATGAAACGTTTCAAGAAAAATGGAAACGTTTCTAGAACATGTCAGAAACTGAAAAATGTTTAGTGGGTTATCAGCTAAAAAGTTTTAATTTTGTTTATTGCGACGTCAGTCATAGTATTATTTTCCACAGTATATTCGTTGAGCAAGAAATATTTCTCACTCAATGGTATAATACAAATCGATAAGGGCATATAACACTTTTCTATTTCACTTCATTCACTTTCAGTAGATAAAGAATTGTAATCTTGAACAAGTCAACCATATTAAAACAGAGTAAATAAATAAGAAAAAATATCTAAAAAACTTATGCATCGTTGGTTATATAAGCTACACTAGTTATATAAACTAAATATATTCGATTACATCATGCTTGGTTTTGAAACAGATATTAAAATTTTTGGAAAGCCTTAAATGTAAGCATTGTAGAAATTTTTATTTCAACTCTCGGGTACCACATATCTAGACACATTCATGTTTATTCGGAAAGAAAAATGTATACCAAATTAAAACGAAAAAAATAGTATTTTTCTAGTAACTGTAAATATTACTTTACTTTAGCAATATTCCATGATATGTAAATACAGATACAGTAATTAGCATAAATAATAATTTGTAAAATAGTGAATCAAATTACTGTTTTTCATTTTGATATAATTCAAAATTTTCATTTGTATATAACTGTCTATGGAGGCTTTCGAGTAATAAAGTTCACATACCAGCATTTATCTTTGGTAAATTTATTAGCAAACATAATAATGCCTGACGCTGACGTTATTCGATTTATAATACCAATGACGTCACTCATCAGTTCATTGGTGGAAGTGGTCCGAAGAGGATAGTAGTTTGTTTGTAGGCAACCTACTCCCTTTAGCGACTTTGCTCGATGATAGCTGAGCTGTGGTCTGTAGCTGAAATCTTTCATCCAAGATCTTGAGTTATAATAGGTCTGTTCCAACAAGTCAGGAATTGGTTCCGAACTGTTCGAAATGTGCATCCAACGAATTCTTGCGATATATTCACTGAAGACACATTTAGAACTTATTAGCTGGCCAAACATTTCAAACGGTTCAGAACCAATCCCTGACTCTTGTTGAAACAGACCTAATATGAAATGAGAGCAACTGATTGGCTGAATGTAAAAATCCACCATAATTTTGTAAGTTCAACCAATCAGTTGCTCTGGTTTAAATTATAAACTGAACTGATATTCCCGGACGAAAGAATTGGCCTTATAGAATTTCCGAAGAAGCAGAAGAGGAATGAATAACGTTTGACAAATAATCAAATATTTGACCACGCCTCTTTGTTTATGTGATAAATGTGTCATACAATAATTATTTCGCGTACAGAAGGGTAAAGACACAAATTTCTAATTGCTTTTTAATAATGAACTACGGTAAGAAGTCTCCGACAACGGGAACACCATCGGTGTATTCCCATGTAACGACTAGGAGCAACGCAAATCTTAGAGGTTCTCGAAGTCTCAAATCCCTTCAGGTGCCCTGGTATCAAAAACCTTTGGTCCAGGATGCTATTTTTCTTGATGTTCAACGAGCCTCTTTAATTACTGGAATATTTTCATTGGTAAAGTTTTACATAGTTAATATTTATATGTTGCTCAATTCAGACTTTCTTTTTTGTTTATAGCTTTTGTCAATTTTCACAATTATAACTGGTTTCTTTGATCTGTATTGTTATGCGATGGCAGCTCCAGGTTCTACTCATTATGGTTATTACGTTCTTTCGTACCAGTTTGTCTACGTAGGATCACGACATGGTACCTAAAATGTCATTAGTTTCTTCAATTTTTAATGCTTTTCCATTTTCAGTGAGAAACACCTTGGTAATGTTCGCAGGGTTTTCAATAATATTGGCTATGGTAATATTTGTGACAAGTATTATGCTGATTAATGCTTTAAGAAAGGTAAATATTAAAATACATTTCTTAATGCATATAATAAACACTTTCTTCGTAGGAGCATGAAAAGAGAATGTTACCGTGGATATATACCTTTGCTGTGTTCACCATTTTTAGACTCCTTGCATATTTGTTCTTCTCCATAGTAAACGATTTGATATTTGCTTATAATATTTTAATGTGCCTGCTTTGGACGATTTTTATGGTTGCCAGCATATACGGTTGGGTGTTAGTATACTCGCTTTATATTGAATTGTCGGATCTGACGAAATTGGAAGATCTGGCTCATTTGAGGGTAAGTAGAAAAATGCTTTTTCTCCTATTTTATTGTGCCACAACAGACGGTAAAATTTATTACATTTTTCTTTGTATAATTCATAACAATTGTTACTAAAATACTGGTTTCATTAACGTTTAACAATTAACTTAAAAGTTATACTTTTAAGATTGTACTATTTGGATTTTTTTTTAATTTTAATGTTTAATAAACATTAATTGTAAAAGATCTTCTAGATTTGATCGGATACAGAACAACTGTGGATTGAGGACACCAAAATATTACACTTTAACTAAATTTATCTCATTCAAAAGCAAAAGCTGATATTAAGAAAAACACCAGGTGTTAAAGTTATAATTGTTACTTTGAATTGTGAGAAATATGTTTAATTTTTAAAATATCGATCTGAGAATTGACAGTTTTTTTTTTCGAAGAATAATAATGTGACCAGTATTCATTAAGGTAACATCTAGGTAACTCCATATATACTACATTTAAATATCTTAATGTTAATAAACTTTTATTACCCTTAAATATTTGGTAGTTTCAACCAAAAATTCATATTTCTTTTAGTTTGAGACGGCATAAAAATTTTTACTTGAAATTGTCAAATACTGAATAATATTGAAGTAGTGGCCATATTATTGTTTATCTATCAAAAAAGATCATTAATTTAAAAACCACTATGGTTGTGGCAAAAAATCTAAATAAAAAGTATGGGTTTAACAACTTTTGAGCAAAGTTTGATAAATCCTAATATTTTTATGTCCCATTAATTCTGCTACTCTCTGTGTATACATAGTTTTCTTTTTCATGCTTCCGTAGTCTTACAATTTAGGTAAGGTAAAAGGTTTATTCAGAATTTGCTTTTTTATTAAGCTTGATAATATATCGAGTATTATTTACGATGAAGCTATTCCTAAGACGAATTATACCAAATATACCCATAAAATTGTTATTTTCAATGTACTATAATAATAATATACACAATTATTTACAAAATAATCTGTGATGTAGCATCAGTTTAGTTATTTCAGTTCTGTTTGGTATCTCAAAGTGAGTTATTCAAATCTATTAAAAGCCAGGCTTGTGAAATAATGTACAACATATTTCTGTATTTTGAAAATAATTAGTATTAGAAACATTAAAAATATAATTTCACATAGACCATAGTTTTAAATAATTTTGAGGTACTGGAAGCGAATTCTATTGTTCGATAATAATTATTTTCTACTACCGATTATTTATAAATGGGTGTGCCCTTACATACGTCTAAAACTTCATCATAAATAATGATTACGATATGCCCAGTGAGCTGTCATTACAAATTACTGTCGTTTGAACATCCAAATAGTTATGACTGAGTAATTACGTTGTATGTGCAATCTTTCGCATTTTAGATGGGCACCATGCAGTCCTTAAACGCGTCGACAGTACCGTCTCTAGCGGGATCTCGTCCCACAACCCCACACAGCACAGTTTCGACGATGCCAGCTTAGTCGAAATCCCTCTCGATCCGACGCCTACTTATTCCAGGCCTCGGCCATTAAAAGCACCAATTATTTCTACAATATACTAAACTCACATTGAAATAATTTCTAGAGTAAATAATTTGTCGTATATTCTAAGATTGTGTAAGATTTAAATGTTCCAAAAAACATTGCACAATTCACAATTGATTCGTTTATGTTTGAATTTCTTAAATTTTATTAGTGAAAATACTAATTTAAATTTTTAGCCAAGTTCTTTGACAATAGTTTTCAACGATGAATCTCATTTCTCTAATATTTTGAAGATATTTGGTGTACCCGTAAAACAAGATATATTAAATTTTGACAATGATTTAGATGGTTTTTGGTATTTCTATTTCTTTCAAAAGAAATTCGAAATCAAAAAAACTAGATACTGTTTAGATAACCCTTATCTATATTGAAATGATTCCATTATTTATTTTCATAGTAGTATTTTTTACAAATCAGTATTTTCCAAATGAAAGTGCAGATCAGAATTTTTTTCTATGCATCGCCTGCTTTAGATGTGATTTATAATAAAAATTATTAAATCACTATATTTTTTCACAATTGCTGCTAAAAATGTGAAATATATATTGCAAGTTTTTGTCCAAAGATACAATAGTGACATGACATATTTTTTTTATAAAACTATATTTTATAATCTTTTTTAATATATTTGTACATGATGAATACCACTTATAACGTTTAATTTTTAGCTTAGTATTTCTAGATTTAAGCATACTGCAAGCCGTCCATTTAGTATGTTGTTTTTGTATTCATTTTATGAAATAAATTTTATATACAATTATTTTAATTTATTTTTTCCCATTACAGCTTTTACCTTAATAATGTATTGGATTTAAATATAAAAAAAATCAAAAATTTTGTGTACAAAGTTATCTTTATTAATGTCTTATTTACATACAAGGAATTGAATTCTTGAATATACAAAATGTAAATAAAATTATGTCACAATTACATAAGAAAGTCTAAGCTTTTTATTTCCCAGTGTATTAGTTTTTAATATTTTCACTCGCTTTGTTTCTCATTTCCTTATTAGAACATTTTCGTACCGTTTCAACAATCGCATGATTTATTTATCACACACTAGTAACTTAAAGCCATTATTTTCATCTTTAAGATTACTCCTGCAATGTATGTTCACCTTCTATTCCTCCTCAAATTCCAGAATTTCGTAAAATTCACCAACTTTTACAGCTACTCCCTTGTCAGACTTAATTTCCTTTGGTAATTGTTCAACCTCTGAAATTTCTTCATCTTCATTTCCTTTAAGTAATTTCATTCTTTCTTTCAGCTGGTAATTAGAGTACTCTATTTTCTCAATATCCCTATATTTCAATTTCAGTTCATCTTGCAGCGAATTCAATGTTTGTTCCAGGGATTTTAATACAATGTAAGATTCTGGAGAAGCAGTCTTTTTTACGTAGCACTCACCTGTATGAACAATTTTCCCTTTCATATAAATATTTTTTCCTAGAGGTATAAAAGACGTTTGTTCAGGATATTTTCCCAGACATTCTAAATTTGTAACCGTTTCTTGCAATTCACGATGTTCCTTTTTAGTGTCTTCTAAAACTTGATTATTTTTTCTAATATCTTCTTCTAAATGCTCGATAAATTCATTTCTAGCCTCTAAAGTTTGAAATATTTTTTCCTCCATTGCAATTGCAACATTTGCATCGCACCACGGACCACAGAGCACAGAGTAGTAAAGTTAAAGCACAGCAAATAAAACAATTGTGGTAGGTAGAGATGTGCGGAACATGACTGATCCGATTCACTGAGCCGGCTCTTCGTTCGTACTGATCCGAGTGAACCGGTTCGTTTTCAAAGATCCGTTCCGGATCTCGGCTCTTTACATTGCACTGTGCCGATGTATGTCCGATGTCGTGAATCGATGTCAGGAACAGTGCAGTTAGTGCACCACTGCACCCGCACTTACGCGGGTGTATTTCTATCTCCTTATATTCTTTCTAAATCATTAATATACATATATTATTGATTCCATAACTGTATAAAAATAAAATATAATTTTATTAAACGATTTATTTCATGTACCTGCTAAATAAATATTATTAAGTGATCTATTTAGTATGTTCACCCGGCTGGTGCACCGGTCGCAGTGTACTAACCATAAGAGTAAGTTACTCTTATGGTACTCCGTCATTATTCCATGGCTAGAAATTGGCGTCAATGATTTGGAATCGAGGGGGATTATCCCTCTTTATCCTGCCTCATGTCGTGTAGGCCTGGACAGCCTTCGTAGGTGGGCCCCATCCGTCGTCTACCCCGACCGCAAATGTGGCCGGTGTAGGCGCTTTGTGGGACCTCCTTTTGTCCTGGCTGGGCCCCGCCGGCTAGGGCCCTTTCTTCTGGCGCTCTTCTTGCTTCGCCGGCTCGTCTGTGTAAACCCCGGGGGTTGTGTCATATTTATGTGTGGTATGGTTGGGTAGGGCAGTGCGGCTATGCAGCCTGGGATGCGCTTTGCTAAGGTGGCCCTTAGGCTAGCGCGGGAGGGGAGGAGTAAGGAGGGTATGGGGGGTGTGTATGTGTGTGTGTGTGTGTCGTTGTCTTCGTTTCTTGATCCTGGCTGTCTCTGAAACAGAAAAGGTTAGCGGGCAGGGTCTTATGGTACTAACAATATTCGGCTCAATTGAGACGACTTGGTCTGGCTTCATTTTTACCTGCCGCGCTGGGATGTTAGTCACCCTCTTGTCGATAAGGGGATTTCCAGTAGGTTCGTGTATCTCCTCTTTGCATCCGGAGACAAACTGATGCACTGCACTTGCGTTATTAGTTTTCAAAGTTTTAGTGCTTCAACTGACCATTTTGATTGTTTTTTTTACTATGTTTATTATTAGCACCACGAGTCTGCGGCTCTGGTGTCAGTTTCACTATCTTTTTCACTGAAGTTTATGTTTGGAGGGTCTTCGCCGTAAGTAGGACGACTAGGCGAGTAAGTTGAGGAGCTATGTGAGCTTTGACCTTGTGTATAACTCAGATAATATTTTAAGAAATATTGGTTTTGCTAATAATACAATAAATATTAGGCAACAATACATTTGGAGTGAGTACAAACTCTGATCAGGTTCCGAACACTAGTTATAAATCTGTCGATGGACCGGGTTGACGTTCAGTCACAAACAAGGGCATTCCCGCTGGTGGCTTTTTTGCGAAGTCTGGTTTAGTGCAGCACCATATTGTCACCGCTCGACCATTTCTGAATCTGTGGAACATAACATCCTTCCAGATTCGCCTCTATATGTTTGTAGTAGGTGTTGTGTTTCCGTAAGGCTCGAATTCCTTTGAATTCGGAGAATTTTTGACCTCCGAAATTCGAACCTGTAACGGATTCGTCGCCCTTATTTCGCGTCGTTGGGCTACTTTGACGGAATGTTTTTGGTTGCGACAATGGGATTTTGGAAAGTAAGGTGAAAATCTTCATTTCCCGCGCTTCGTCATCTGGAATGTTTGTGTACTGCATCGACTGCTGTGCCTGAAGAGTTTGGTGTTGCTTGGAGCGATTTGAGCGCGACGGCGTGATTTTGGAAAGTGAGGTGAAAATAATTTCCATTCACCGCCACGCTCTCTGCATTGCCCAGCTGTTATTGTTATTCTTGGGGACATTGTCCTTGGCTCTAGCTATGATGGAATTTATGTGAAGCGACTTGCTTCTCGATCCCAATTTGTACGAGACAGGTGAATTTTCAAAATTCTCTCGGGTCTGGTATTACGATAATTAGAATGGAAGTTGTAATTAACACACTAATGAATCATGTAATTTCCATAAACAAATCTTGACATTTAACTAATGCTGAATGTAAAAAAAGGTGTTAAAAATTATAAATATGTACTTTACCTGTTTTTAATATTTTTATACAGGGTATAACTTTGAGTGGGGTTCTTATGGGGTTAATTTCTTCAAATTCCATTGTAAAAACTTAATTTTTTTAAAACCTATTTTCAGTAATTTTCGTACCCCACCACTGGAGAAGCTAGTACTTCAAATAACGGCGCGCTTTAGTCGCAGCGCATGCACAATTTCACATCATTCGCCGTGAGTTACTTTCGTTGAGTGAGTGTTCGCCACACAAACAGTACTTCTAGCAAAAAACTCAAGCAATAATCAATAAATGATACATGAAATACACAAAAATAAATAGTATGTTGATGGCCTCCAATGATAAAAAACATTAAAATTCAGTTAGATATACTATCTCTAAATGCGGAACAACTGACGCCCTTCGCTTCATCACCGTTGACCCGCAGTATCTCCCTTCACATGCACTGTAGATTGCCTACAATTCATGTTATTTGTAATACATGCATATATTAGTGGCGGCGTATACAAGTAATAAAGTGCATTTTAAAAAACTGATTATAACTCGACTATTTATTTGATTAAAAAAAAAAGAATTTCAGATTTGTGTTCAAGGGAACATGTGCTATTACCCCTAAAAAAACTACCCCCACTTAAAGTTACAGCCTGTTTGTTTAATATGCAAAGTTAGATGAATTATTCGAATTCTAATTAACTTGAAAATGAAATGGGCCAGGAAATAAAAAAAAAATATCATTTATTTGATTCAATTTATAAACAAAAAAAGAATACATTTTGAGAATCGAAAAACAAACATTTTTCTGAACATTTTCTACTTCACTCTAATAAAAATAAATAATAGATTTCAAAACAAAATAAAAATGGAAAACACATGCCTCACTCAATTAAACTAAGTTTTTTTAGAATAAACTTTGGTCCAGGACATTTAAAATTAGTTGCGGGAATAATAGTGACTTGTGAAACATTAGGTAAGGGGTAAAACCACTTTAGAAATTTGTAAAAATCAATTGTTGAGTAAATGGTTTAAACAATGTTTTATGTGAATATAGGAAAAAAGGTTTGGGTGGGGGGAAAAAATCAGGAAATTTTTTCGAGGTGGTGGGCAACCACTGGCAGTATGCACGAGTTCCAGATCAATTCGAAAAGAAGAGGATGAAGAAAATATCAACATAGAAGGCCAATTATATGGTGCAGGTATTACTGATTGATGGTACACATATAACGAATTTGTTATGCTGTTTTTCAAGAAATCATTTTTTTTTAACTAGCCACAAATATAACTCAAAAAGTTTTCAACGATAAACTATTTGTATAGAGCCTCACAATAACAGGGATCATCCTAAGGCTTTTTCGTTTGATTATCAATTTTCGTTGTTATTAATAATTAAATGCAAAATTGTTTGTCTTTTCAATACTATTTTTTTTTCAATGTTCATTAAATCAATTATTATTAATATTGCTTAATTTCCTTACAATGTTTTCTAACTTTTAGTATACCGAGTGTTTCAGAATTGAAGTGACAAAAGACTAGGGGAGATTCCGCACAGCAAAATATGTACAATGAAATGATTAATGAAATTTTTATGGTTTATTAGAACAATTATCATACATCAACTGGACCAATTAGGTTTGATCCGGAATTTTCAGGGGCATACCCAGCGCGCAAGTCCTTTTTCTTTTTGTAGAAGATAATATTACCCTGTAATTTCTTTGCGGCTTTTATGTAATATTCATTCAAAAATATTACATTTGCTTCTCTTGATTCTTTTTAGTGTCTCGCTTTGTTTTTAAGAAACTACAAAAAAAACGACTTGCTCACTGAGTACGCCCCTGAAAATTCTGGATCAAACCTTATTGGTCCAGTTGATGTATGATAATGTTTTAATAAGCCATAAAAATTTCATTCAAGTCAGCCACTGTTTTTTTAAAAAACTCAATTTAAAAAAAAATTTATACCCTGTATCTCGGAAACGTAGCTGTTGAGGACGCATGTTCGTATGAACTTTTTTACATATTTTGCTGAGCAAAATCTCCCCTAGACTTTTGTCAATTCAACTCTGAAACACCCAGTACATTGGAAAATTTTAGTTTTTTTCTTTAATAGGCGAGCGGTGCACCCCTAAAAAGACGCACAAAAAACGAGTGGACCGACCATGGAGGGGGGCCAAGATGAAACCTTTTCTAATCGCTATATTGAGTTGTTGCGAACAAAAAAACCTTAATGACATTTTTCTGTATCGATGGTCAGTAATTTATTATAAACAAAAGACTTGCAAAATTGTGAAAACTTAAAAAATCGATATTGCCGGCTGCTTGCAGGCTCGCTCGCTCATGGCTCAGCACGTGGTGAAACGGTGAATTTCACAAGTTTTCGGTCGTGTATCTTATGGGGGGAAAAAAAGTCGCCGGGATGAAAAATATATATAACATGAAAATATAACTTTTGGTGAGTAACCTCGAACAAGAAAAATTAAAAAAAAGCTCCAGTACAATCCGAGAAAACATAAATTGAAAATGGTTATTTTTCGACCTTAAATGACTCTTAGCTCAAAAACAAAGCTTTTTTCTAAAAAGTCACAAGAGTTAAAAAGTGCTTATTTTTACCCAAAATACATATAGACCAGGCGGGATCTGTTTTGGTGTAAATGTTTTATATAATAACGTTAATTTTTGCTTTAATGGCTCCAAAATGATATAACAAAACATATATTCACTATGCGCGCGCTTCAAAATGTGTGGTAAAGTTATTATTAAACAAATTGAAAAAAATTCCATATTTTTTTCTCTTTTTTTCAACACAGTTCAAACACTATTCATTTTAGAGAAAAATTGGAGAGGAAAAAAAGACTCGTAATTGAATTTTACACATGATATACCTATTTTCATATAAAAAATATAACATAATTATTGCAAATATAGCAAAAACAATAAAAAAAAGTGAGAAAAATTACAATATTTTTGCGATTTTTTTAAAAGTACTTATATAATAGGTAGGATCTTCATACTTGGCCAAAAAAATCTGTTTGATATAATAGATCACACCAATTTTCGTTAAAATCGGTCCCATAGTTTTCGAGTAATAATTTTACAATCCAGTTTAAAAAAAAATTGAAATTTTTGCAAGTTTAACTGAGCCTAAAATAAGACTTCTAGATCAAGGGTCGGCAACTGGCGGACCGCGGAAGGTAAAATACTGGAACGCCAAAAATTTTTTGAAAGTATAAATTACTCAAATAAATTATTTAAAAAATGTTTTTTACGTTTAAGTCATCTTAAGTAATCTTATCATTTTTTCTAGTATTTTACAATTGTGTGAGTGTGTGAATTCTTAATGGTTAGTAAGCAGATTAAATTTGAGTCCAAATTAAAATAAAAAAATATGATTTTTTTTTTGGATCTTGTTAAAAATTTTCAAAAGTATCCGGATCCCACCTAAAATTACTTGCCAACCCCTGTTCTAGATAATTGAAAATTTTATCACATAAAAAAGGATACTCAAACTTTAATGTGCGTCCAGAAAAATTGAAATCCGTTAATTAGGAGAGCCGTGGTAATTGTTTAAAGAAAAATACGAGAAAAGTACAGCAAATTAAAAAGTAGTAATTATCATTACGTTAATAGGTCGATAATTAACAATAATTCACACATTTAAAAATGCGATATTTGGACTTTTCAGCTCGCGAGACATCAATTTAAAAAAAAAACATCAAAATCAGACCACTAGAAGCCAAGATAATCAAAATTTTTAAGCGCGCCACAATTTTGAACGCGCGATTTCAATTTCAAGTCGGCCGGACTAGCTGAGCCCTCGACCCCCTCGGACTAGCTAAGCTCTCGACCCCCCACCACTACCTCCCATATATTTTTTGTGAATTTCATGCTTGTTCCAATAGATTTAATCGACATTTTATACGAGTTGCGCAAGGGCGCAAGTTTTGCAAATTCACTCCCGGAAAGTACTCGGAATAACAAGGGTATTTGTTTAAAAAACAGCCCTCCAGACCTCGTAGTTACGCCACAAATGCCGGTCAACTTTGATCGACTATAACTCTGGAACCAATTAACGANTCCCATAGTTTTCGAGTAATAATTTTACAATCCAGTTTAAAAAAAAATTGAAATTTTTGCAAATTTAACTGAGCTTAAAATAAGACTTCTAGATCAAGGGTCGGCAACTGGCGGACCGCGGAAGGTAAAATACTGGAACGCCAAAAATTTTTTGAAAGTATAAATTACTCAAATAAATTATTTAAAAAATGTTTTTTACGTTTAAGTCATCTTAAGTAATCTTATCATTTTTTCTAGTATTTTACAATTGTGTGAGTGTGTGAATTCTTAATGGTTAGTAAGCAGATTAAATTTGAGTCCAAATTAAAAAAAAATATGAATTTTTTTTTGGATCTTGTTAAAAATTTTCAAAAGTATCCGGATCCCACCTAAAATTACTTGCCGACTCCTGTTCTAGATACTTGAAAATTTTATCACATAAAAAAGGATACTCAAACTTTAATGTGCGTCCTGAAAAATTGAAATCCGTTAATTAGGAGAGCCGTAGTAATTGTTTAAAGAAAAATATGAGAAAAGTACAGCAAATTAAAAAGTAGTAATTATCAATACGTTAATAGGTCGATAATTAACAATAATTCACATTTAAAAATGCGATATTTGGACTTTTCAGCTCACGAGACATCGATTTAAAAAAAAACATCAAAATCAGACCACTAGAAGCCAAGATAATCAACATTTTTAAGCGCGCCACAATTTTGAACGCGCGATTTCAATTTCGAGTCGGCCGGACTAGCTAAGCCCTCGACCCCCTCGGATTAGCTGAGCTCTCGACCCCCCCCCCACCACTACCTCCCATATATTTTTTGTGAATTTCATGCTCGTTCCAATAGTTTTAATCGACATATTATACGGGTTGCGCAAGGGCGCAAGTTTTGCAAATTCACTCCCGGAAAGTACTCGGAATAACAAAGGTATTTGTTTAAAAAACAGCCCTCCAGACCTTGTAGTTACGCCACAAATGCCGGTCAACTTTGATCGACTATAACTCTGGTACCAATTAAGGAATCACCATGTTTTTTTTTTTTAAAGAAGACGTCTTTCCGAGAACTTTAAAGCATAATTAAAAAAAATTATTATTCTATTTGTTTATAAGCTCAAAAATTATGAATATATTTAAACAATTACCACGGCTCTCCTAATTAACGAATTTCAATTTTTCTGTACGCATTTTAATGTTTGAGTGCCCTTTTTTATGTGATAAAATTTTCAAGAAGTCTTAATTTAGGCTTTCAATTTTTTTAAAAAAATCTGGATTGCAAGATTATTACTCGAAAACTATCGGACCGACTTTAACGAAAATTGGTGTGGTTTTATTATATCAAAAAGATTTTTTTGGCCAAGTATGAAGATCCTACCTATAAGTACTTTTTAAAAAATTGCAAAAATATTGTAATTTTTTCACTTTTTTTGTTGTTTTTGCTATATTTGCAATAATTATGTTGTATTTTTTTTATCTGAAAATAGATATATCGTGTAAAAAGACCTCTCCCGGAATATATATCCCGAAAATGTAAGGATAGAGGTAGAATCAGCAAAAATCAGAGATTACCGGTCTCTAACCTTCCAAGCTGAGAACTGCTCGCAGGGAAGATTTTCGAGCTTCGTGTCCATAGAGACTTGATCTGGACACCGAAAGGAACAACATATCCAAAATTTGGCCGATTTCACCGAAAGCCAATTCCCGTTTGATTTGTGAGGGGTCCTTTAATTAAGAATCTTTTTTCCTCTTTAATTTTTCTCTACTATGAATAGTTTTTGAACTGTGTTGAAAAAAAGAGAAAAAAAATGGAATTTTTTCCAATTTTTTCACTATTTATTTAATAAGTTTAGCACTTGTTTTGAAGCGCGCGCATAGTGAAATTATGTTTTGTTATATCATTTTGGAGTCATTAAAGCAAAAATTAGCGATACTATATAAAACATCCATACATGGGTGTTTTGAAACAGATCCCACTTGGTCTAACAACCAATGTGTTTTCATATCGATTTTTTAAGTTTTCGCAATTTTGCAAGTTTTTTGTTAAAACAAATTACTGACCATCGATACAGAAAAATGTCAATAAGGTTTTTTGTTCACAACAACGTAATATAGCCTTCTCGCCGTACAGCTCTCTGAAAAAAAAGATGTCGTTGCTTGCCGTCTTCGAAAAAATTCACAATACGATCTGATACAAGTACAAAACCTTTTCGTTCCCAGCACTTGCATAGATTTTTCCTTGAAAATCCCCAAAAATCACCTTTTTTCCACCTCTAGAGTGGCGTCNCAATTACCACGGCTCTCCTAATTAACGAATTTCAATTTTTCTGTACGCATTTTAATGTTTGAGTGCCCTTTTTTATGTGATAAAATTTTCAAGAAATCTTAATTTAGGCTTTCAATTTTAAAAAAAAAATCTGGATTGCAAAATTATTACTCGAAAACTATCTGACTGATTTTAACATAAATTGGTGATGTTTTATTATATCAAAAAGATTTTTTTGGCCAAATATGAAGATCCTACCTATAAGTACTTTTTAAAAAATTGTAAAAATATTCCCAATTTTTTCACTTTTTTTGTTGTTTTTGCTATATTTGCAATAATTATGTTGTATTTTTTTTATCCAAAAATAGGTATATCTTGTGTAAAATTTAATTACGAATCTTTTTTCCTCTTTAATTTTTCTCTAATACGGATAGTTTTTGAACTGTGTTGAAAAAAAGAGAAAAAATATGGAATTTTTTCCAATTTTTTTACTATTTGTTTAATAAGTTTAGCACTCGTTTTGAAGCGTGCGCATGGTGAATTTGTTTTGTTATATCATTTTGGAGTCATTAAAGCAAAAATTTGCAATATTATATAAAACAGCCATACATGGGTGTTTTGAAGCAGATCCCGCCTGGTCTAATAACCAATGTGTTTTCATATAGATTTTTTAAGTTTTCGCGTTTTTTGTTAAAACAAATTACTGACCATCGATACAGAAAAATGTCAATAAGGTTTTTTTGTTCACAACAACATAATATAGCCTTCTCGCCATACAGCTCTCTGAAAAAAAAGATGTCGTTGCTTGCCGTCTTCGAAAGAATTCGCAATACGATCTGATACAAGTACAAAACCTTTTCGTTCCCAGCACTTGCATCGATTTTTCCTTGAAAATCCCCAAAAATCACCTTTTTTCCACCTCTAGAGTGGCGTCACCCCTTAACATAAAACAAATGTTGGCTGGAATTTATAAGAGAAAATTTCACGTTTTAAATTTTTTTCATACATTCTTAAGTCCTAATGGCAAAATTGAGCAACATCCTAACCTGTTACCGATCTGCAAGAAGTATATATTTTTCTAAAATAAGTTAAATACAATAAATAGTAAGAGACGAACTAAGAAAGAAAAATAATCCCTCCATACACAAATTTTATTCTAAACAGGAATGGTTGGCAAAAATCTATATGTACAAATATAATCACAAAAAAACCTACAAAATACATTCATTCATAAAAATCAAAATCACTAGTCGTGCTGGTTCCTAGTCTTTATTTATTTTCGCGGGTTTCTTATGTAACCGTTTGTGGTAAGACTGAGCAAAAGAGTTTATGATGGAAATGATGAAATACAGGATCATACCGATAACGAACTTCTCGAAAATAGAACCCAGTATATTTCCCCCCGCTTCTTGTACTTTGCCAACACTCTTTTTGTGTAGCTTCAGCTTCTGCCCGTCTAAGAACGCCTTAAACGGAACTTGCAGTCTCTCTCCTATTATCGGGACCACTTTTAGCCACTCTATAGCCGTTTCTATCAGAGATTCGTTGAATGCTATTATAACAAACAGCTTCTGTATGTGCATCTTGATTATGGCCTTGCCTATGAGCGTTGCCCCGAAAAAGGTCCAAAAAGGAACCAGGAAGTGTCCGCAGGTAATTCCGGCCAAGTCAAAGAGAGGATTTGGTATCTAAAAACAGAGAAGGCTTTGATTTTGGCGTTTGTCGCAACTGTAGTTACACTTACACTGGCGCAAGCTAGAATGCCGAAAAATCCAACTTTTTGAACGACTTCCTCCACCAGTATTTTCCCTCTTTCGATGAGCGTTAACTCTCCATGATTGTTCTTTTTCCGTTCAAGTTCCTCGAGTTCCTTTAAATCATCGTCGTCGTCAGGATCTATTCTAAAATTCAAAATCTTTATTTCCCTTCAAAACCTATAAAACTACAAACAAAATGACTAATTATAAGTATGTTAATGAAAGACGTTTAAAGAGAATTTATTTACCCTGACAATCTTGCCGCACGTGCCATGAAATAGGGGGGAAGTTCCCCTAAAGCCGTTCCGGCTCCCCAGCACATGGCTTCCAGTCTAACTTTGGACATTATAGATAATATCGTTATGGAAAGAGGGTCTCTTTCGTTTGGGCATACAATTCTATACAAAAAAGAAAATATGTTAATATTAGACGTGAAACAAAAAAACATTTTTTGCAACACTTGTTAGACCAATGATCAATTTTAAGATAAAAGTATGAAATTTAGTATAAAGTTTAAGGCAGCTTTACTGTAATAAACATTATTTATACTACTACAGTCCATACAATCTTTGTTGAAATAGAATTTCAAGCCAATAAAGTTCTGATATCAGAACTACTGTAACAATTGACCGCGGCAGGGGCGTGCCTTGAAATTTTCAGCCAATGTCTCTCTACCTCGGGTATCAAATGTGGTTAATTCCAAGAAAGTGATGCAGGGGACTTCTTGGAATTTTATCATCAAATATTGTACGGACTATAGCTACTATAACATTGCTTTAAAAGTACTCTATGCATAGACTTTTTTTTAAACATGATGTTATGGCAAATAACTACTCTGAGTTTTCTTTGACCACCATTGAATTATATCTGTAATATCTTATAAACAGCCAAGACTACCTGTCAGCTAAACCACCAGACATATAGCGAGTTTGAACCTATTAGTTCCCACGAGCGTGTCATAGTTGGGACCATAGACAAAATAGACTGAATTGTAGAGGCAAGCCGGTGAAGCCAACCGTCAGCCAAACCTCAGCCCTGCCAGCCTCGCGCTCTCAGTCGCTGTTAGACATTCGCTGTGACAACATTGTTTTATTAAATATATTGTTTTCCTTTGTGCAATCATGGGACAGTGTATCGTTGACGATTATGGTAGCAGATCTGATCGCAATAGTAATGAAATTTCATTCTTTAGGTAAGTAATAATATAAAAATATTTTATAACATTTCGACAGCGTCGCGCAGCATTCTTCATGTCACATGCACTTATTTCCAGTGTTGACTTCATGTTTTTTAGTGCCCCCATTATTAGGGCTGTTCCAACAAGAGTCAGGGATTAATTCCAAACCGTTCGAAATGTTTGGCCAGCTAAATTCTAAATGTGTCTTCAGTGAATATATCGCTAGAATTAGTTGGATGCACATTTCAAATGATTTGGAACTAATCCCTGACTCTTGTTGGAACAGACCTATTAACTGATGTAAATATACAGGCTCATATTATCAACCGACTATTTACAATTAGTTTTTTGTCACAATTGGTGTTTATTTTCATGATGGCTATTAAAAATAATTGTAAATATTGAACCCTCAACTTATAATTTCAATAATAAACATACGTTAATGTTAAATTACAGGTGATTATTACTGAATAAAATTGTATTATTTCCCCATTTTCTTGTGTTAGAATGTTGTCATAGACTGAGTTAC